>NW_022701552.1:402668-414859 GCF_011630105.1 Anneissia japonica
CTTATTAAGTGTAAGTATAATTGCATCGGATGTGCTCCTAGAAGATCTATAAGCAAATTGATAAGGATCAATGTGAGCTCATCAAACGCATACCATTCCAAACTCGTCGGATGTTATTACTAGTGAAATTATTTTCAACTTTTTTCTTATATTTAATTTTTTCTTTACGAATTGCACATTTGAGTTCTTTCTGAATTGATTTCAATTCATCTAAGTTTCCTCTACCAAAAGCCCCCTTTTTCTTATTAATAATTTTTTTAACATCATTAGTGATCCATGGTTTATTATTTGAATAAACCTTAACAACTTTAGTTGGAATAATACTGTTTACACAAAAATTAATATAGTCAGTTACTGATTCAGCAAGTTCGTTTAAGCTTGTAGCAGATGTTTTAAACACGTCCCAATTTGTGCACTCGAATGCTCCCTTAAGACATTCAATTGACTCGTGTGTCCATTTCTTGACAGCAACTTTCTTTGGCTTGCTGCGTTGAACTAGAGGTAAGTATTTCGGACAAAGTTTTATGAGATTGTGATCTTATAATCCCAAGTTGGGCAATACCGACGACACATATGCATATTTCACATTTGAATAGCATAAATCTAGAATGTTATTGCCCTGCGTACAACATGTAACATGTTGGTAGAAATATGTTGAACTCCGTTTTAAAGAACAATGGTTAAAGTCACCATTAATAACGATGAAGCTATCGGGGGCAGCATTTTCAATATCACTGATGACATTAAATATTTCACATGATGCTTTTTTCGAAAGATTTCTATGAGGAATATACACAGTTATGATTATAACATGCGAAAATTCTCGGTAATATGGTCTCAAACTAGTGACGAGTATTTCACAATTTGTGGTGCATCGATGAAGCTTGCGAATAACGTTGTTAGGGTGACAGTAACACTCGTTTACATATAAACAAACACCACCTCCTTTGTCCTTGCCAGATTCTGCTGTTCTGTCCCCTCTTATAATTTTAAATCCCTTAATATCTGCATGTTTATCGGCATGAGCCTCTGTCAGCCATGTTTCGGTGAAAGACATAACACTAACATTTCGAAAATCGTGTAGATATATCACGTTTGCTCGTAGTTCTTCCACTTTGTTAGATATAGCCTGAACATTTCCGATAATCATTGACGGGATGTAAGGTTTGTACTTCCTAGCCTTAAGTCTCTTCCTGATTCCACCGGCTCTACCCCGCTTACGCCGTTTCAATTCGACAGGTATGCCAGGTATGTTAAGTGGTATCGGGAGTGGTTGAGTTACAATGGCGCGCAATTCATCAGGTGAGTAGCACAGCCTGGTTTTATTTTCAGCTTCAAAACACATTGTAATCAGGAGAAACATCAAAAACGTCAAGAACATCAACATTTTATAAAACGGGTATTTAAAAACCATAATTATCACTGACAATCACGAAAATCAGTCCAGACAAAAGCAATAAAACTACACTAAGAATGCAATGTCGCCACACAGAGCAGTGTGACGTCACCAAAAAAACCACTTTATATTATAACAAATATATTAATAACTACAAGGTTTGTGGGCGTAAATTCCATAATACGAATTAAGGGTAGCACCATCTCTTTGCCATACAAATTACAGCTCCCACTGACGTCTCAGTCGAGAAATACGGGTAGCTGATTTTTTTCACGCAAATCTGACTACAAAACCAAATTCAATCCACTTCTGCTTTGAGTTGTGCTTCGCACACGCCGCTGGGGAGGCAATCCGAGAACCCTGCGTCGAGCGAAGTATACGACAGTGGAGTTTACCGCAGTCCACTGTTGAACATAGAGTATAGGCCTACCCGTCTTTTAAACTCTTCTAACTCTTTCCGTCTGATGTTTATCATCACGTAATTTTGTGTTCCGGGTATAGGCAAATGTATTAAAATTCAGGAAACCCGAATTAATTAATTAGGTGCCCGAAAATGGCATTTAAATACTTAAAGTTTCAAAAACTACCATATCAAGCAGAGCCCCATTATAGTTTGTTGCTCAGGTCAGGAATTTCTAAGAATTTATGAATTAGATACGGTACCAGGAAATAGCACTTGAATAGTACAAAATCTACGATATCCGCTTTGAGCTCCACAATGGTTTTTGAGCACAGATGAGTAAATTTAAAAAATTTGACATTTTATAAATGTCCGAAAACGCACTTGGATACTTAAAATTTATGAAAACTATAATCTATATATCCACCTGAGCCCCCTCATGATTGAAGCTGAGGTGAGAACATTTTTGGGAATTGGGGACTTCTAGACACCGGCAAATGGCTCTATAATAATTAAAATTTATGTTATTTTTTATCATTTGAAAAGGGGCACTTTTTCAACATCTAAAGGAGGGTGCTCAGGCATCTCGAGCACCCTACTGAATACTCCACGGACTACTGTATAATCTTATCAACCAAAATACATGACAAGGGCTTTTTGGTATATTAGGCCTATTGTTTGCCTTTACAATAGTTACACATTTGAAATTAATTTGGATAATGTTATTTTTAAGTAACCTGACAGTAATTTTCTGTTTTAAGTTTATTTCTATAATTTTTTTTAAACTGTTGAAAGCTTACATTTACACAATTGTGTTGTAAATGGCAACAGAAAAAAATTAGTCAGATTTTAAAATTATTTATTGTGGGTATATAATAAAATATTAATCTAATGAGGATTCACCAAAAACACTGTTTTTAAGTCTTCAGACCTGTTAAACTGCACATCAACTGTCTGAAAATGAGCACATAAATTGAATTGTTTTTGCAAACCTGCTCGCGACCAAACGCAAAAGTTTGGCGATCCATTTTTGGGTCGCGACTCATAGTTTGGAAAGCGTGGGCACCGTCAACACCATTTAATGCTGTCAGAAGATCTACTAACGCCAGACCTGCCACCTCTGTGTTGATGGTTGTCTGTAAGGTATTGTTTGTCAATATATATACTGTCTCTTATACACATCTAGATGTGTATAAGAGACAGCTTCCATTTAGTCCTATTAAGTCCATATCAATATCAGAGGCTAGCCTATGTGATAGGCCTACGTTGATTAGATGGGACTGGTGGAAGGGTTTAGATGGAATGGTAAGTAGGATAGTATACAAATCTGCTCCATGACAAAATCCTAATAACTAGACCCAGATAACAATCTGAACCTAAACAAGGTCGAAAAAATGAGAACATAGGCCTACATCAAGCTACCTAAAATTACAACCCTAATACACAGGAAATTCTGGGCTTAAACGGTACGGAACTAAAGTTATTGAGAGGTGTTGTTCCGAAGCATGCTACATAGATGGACGTGCGCGAGACCTAAGCGATATAGGCCCTGTCTCTTATACACATCTAGATGTGTATAAGAGACAGGATATGGAGGACTAACAAGCGGCAATTTGGCGCAGCGGTTGAGGTTCGGACTTTCAATCAAAAGGTTGTGGTTTCGAGTCTCCGCTGTGCAGATTCGCTTGTATCCTTGGGCAAGGCAATTTAGGTACATTGCACCCAGCTGTATCAATGGGTACCAGCAAACTGGTGGGGACTAACCTGCGACGAACTCTCATCCGCTTCACACTACGGAAACTGGGGATAAGCTCCATCCCTATGAGCCCCTAGTGGCTCGGAAAGGATTTAGCGGGACCTGCTACCACTGAGTTGGTGGTTGTCTGTAATGTATGGTTTGTCAATATAGCGTATAACAGTAAGAGATCTTTCAAACAATATTTCAATAGAGAGGTTTTAGATTCATTTTAAGAAAAAAATGTTTATAGATTTGTCCGTCGGGCAATGTTAAAAATGATGTTGCTGGGTGTGCCAGACAGTTTGCCATTGTAAAAAGTTTACTTATAATTTCAACCGTTCTTTTCATTTTTGATATTTATATAAATTATTTTTTGCCATAATTTTATGTCAAACTTTAAATATTCTAAACATTTCCAAAGAATTTAAAGAGTGTATGTAAAATAGAAATACAACACTAAACATTATATATTTGCAAAGGCTTTCTGGTAATTACAAAATGGAAGAAATTATTAATTATAATAAAGTATTAGCAAATTATTAGTTGTAATAAATGTGTTTTACTTTATTTTCAAACTATCAAATTTGAAAAATCATACCGTTATCCTCAAAGTGTATTCTTTATTCATTTTTATAGAGTTACACTTTTGCATAATTACCATTGTATAATTTTTTTTTTTGTATATACTAATTTCTATGATTTTTTTTCTTGTTTTCACTGTGCTTTGTTTTTTGCAGACATATCGGCACAAGATAGCAATTAAACTGAATTTCAATTAATTTAATTACAGTTCGAAAATTCGGGGTAATCGTAAAACCTGTGCACAATATGTAATTTTAAATAAAAAAATTATTATTTAATTTAACAGGTAATTCGCCAATATGATTAGTTATAAGATCATACTAAATTACAAAAGGGAATCGGGAGCAAATACATATATCCATAAAGATATATCATGGGCGCCACTGAAGAGTCTTTGCACAGTGAATTGTTTTGCTTGTTGACAATCCGCCAGAATAGAGCTAGGTTTTGTGATTTTTTTTTGTAACGATCTGGAAAATAAATAAATAAAGTGAAATGAAAATGAGAAACGTAGAACTACCAGTAAACAGATAAATATGTACAAACTTATTCATAAAATTATAGACCTAAGACTACTACTTTGTTCTAACAACATCTAGTCATACCAGGCAACAGTAGTCGTACGACGCAGTATGTGCCCGGCCTAACGAAACTGATGGCAACATTTGAACAACTAAGACTGACCAGCTTTCAAATTTTGGAGTATCTCATGTCTTAAGACACTTTGATATAAAATAACATAGTCTAACGAATTCTTATAATATTTTAAGTACGACCATAATGGACTTAAGTTTATTTTTTTAGCTATATGATATGAATGAAATGTACAATTTTCTGTAAACATAGTGAAATTTTATACTACTGATAGTAAAAATACATTAATATTTTAGGATACATAGCCTAGGTCTATTATAAATTTAAACATTTGATCTAATATGCCATCAGTAAACCTTTTTTTTCGTGATCCCTAAATGGCGAAACATTTTCTTCGTATTACTGTTGTGTAGGCTTCCCGGAAAGCTTGACTACAACCAGCGTATATAATCGGATTCAAAGCTGAATTAAAATAAAATAAAATAAAGGAGCCTAACTCGGAAACACACCTAAATCGTCCAAATACTGTCAATATAGTAACTACTGTACACGGAATTGTGCAACTGAAAAAGCCACATAAAATCAAAGACGTCATTTTCAAAGCTTTGTAGTTCTGTCTTGGTGTCGTGGCATCTTGAAATGTTATTTGCGTGGATGCTATTTGCCGCAACGTTTTTCTAGTTTTTACGAATATTCGAATATGTAGAAAGCAAACTACCGTAAGCGAACCTACCAGAATAATGATCTGAATACATAAATACCATAGTTCCAGGCCTATATAATAATATATTGTACCATATATTTGAGAGAATACGATAGAGATCCATATAATGATAATAACCTTCTTTAAAAAAACATTGTTGACTCTACTCAGATGAAAGAATGGATGAAAGACAGCCAAATATCTTTCAACAGCTAACAGCACATGATGAGAGAGTGACAAGCACCACATTATATTCAACACAGTTATTGTTGTAACACACAATATAGATTGACAGAAAGCAAGAGTTCCATCGTCAACTTCAATCCAGATGCCTTCCGTAGTCAATGGCACCATCATTGCAATACCGTTCAATGCTGTCAGAAGATCGACTAACGCGAGACTTGCCACAACTGTATTAGTGGTTGTCTGTAGTGTATTACTTGTGAATATTGCATATATAACTAAAATGTTTCCTATTATAATACAGATAGTTATAAATGAAAAGAGCTAAACCACCACTAGAATACAAACATACTTGTCCGTTAGAAGGTATGTCGCTATAGTTGATCATCTTGCGATTATAACTATGTCGTCTCTTCACAGTATTTACTATCAGAATGAAAAAATACTGATCCTGTTTACTTTTGACATACACATCAACATTTGAGTCCGCAAAGTGGATACCTGCACTTTAGTAGTCCATCAAGACAAAATATCAAATTATTCAGGCTTATTGTGACGATTTTTGCTTAACCAAAACATACATGTTCTATTGTGTGAGTTAATGTATAAAACAATTTGCCAGAGTCAATCTCGGTGATGTTTTTGAGGTCGACACAGCCTTATCCAACTGCATCAAAAAAATTATAGGCTAAAAATGACGTACATTCAATCTCAGCAACTCTCTAGCTACCTGATTCCAGACTATTCCATTTTAATTGATGAACTCATCCGTTTACATTTTTTAAAATTTTAAATTAAAGAGAAACGTATTGATAATTTATATATTAAATTAATATAAACAGAAAATTATTGTAATTATTGATCGATTTTGTTCAATTCCTCCTGACCTCCAACGAACAGTAGGCCTATCTCAACAGTTGGACGGTTTAAGATATAGTGTTAGTAATTTTATTTATAAACGCGGTAAATGGATGTGCCTTTAGGCAATGTCAGCAGATTAGTATCATTTTGTTGGGCAGTGTCAGCTTATGTATTTTGCCATAGTACCAGATAATTTATCCTTACTGTTATTATTGTTTTTGGAATCAGTTTTGGCGTAATGTTTGTAAAATTTCAAACATTCCAACCAAATTTAAACAGTTAAGTAAAATAGAAATTCAAAAGCTCAACTAGTAATATTTGAAATTGCTTTTCGGTATTTACAAATAGAAAATAAAAATAATTATATGAAAGTTGTTTTCAGCATTTCCAAACCAAATATTTGTAAAATCTGAAAAATCATAATCCTCAAAGTGTAAGTTTTGCAGATATGTAGTTACGATGTGTCATAGTTGAATTTAAGTTTGAAAATGTAAGTAATAGTAAAATATGTGAGAAGTGTTGCCAACAAGTGTAATTTTGGGGAAAAATGAAATGTTATTAACAAATCCGAACGAAACACAACACTGTATAAAAGTGTAGCCGATTATTATGTTTCTTCACCTGAATATGCTGATCAATATTAGTACTATATTTGCATCGTCGTTTTCGGCCAACAAGACAAATTAAATATTTGACTTATCACTGATTTTACAAAACCTACAATATTAAAAAATTATGGCTCCATGTAAAAATTAAATAAAATGTGTACAGTTATTTTAAACATGGAAATAATCAGTTGACCTATTATGAGCCTTCAATGTGTTTTATCATATTCAAACAACCATTCTAACACATGAACAAACCAAATGTGCATAATGTTTTTTTAATGTATTGTGTAAATACCGGGGCATACATGATGATGTTGGAAGTTCGTATTGTAACCTGTCAGATTTAAAATTCAGACTCAGATTTTTCTATAAAAAAAATCCTCTCTTTTACTTTGTGAAATTTAGTGTTAGAGTCTTTGATTTGATTTGTATTTTGTGCTTTACATTCTTTTTGTGATTTTTGGTTAAGTACAGTTCACTGTTGAGAACTATGTTTTGATTTGTATTTTGAAATATCACTTTCTTGTGATATTAGTTAAGTACCGGTTCGTTGTTTTATTGGGGCTTATGTTTCAATTTGTATTACTTGATTTTTTACCTTCATTCTGTAATAATATTAGTTAAGTAAAAAACCAGGGGTGGTGGATTGGGGTGGGGGAGGCTGTTTTGATTCATTTCATTATGTATCTTTCCTTCTGTATAGAATCTTGCAACATATAAAATGTATACAATACTCAAACTGTATCATTACAACTTGTCCCATAATAACACTGTATATATTATTATTAGATACTGTAAACCTTTATGATTACTTAACGTTAAGCTAATTATTTAATTATATATTTATATATGTTTTTCTTTTTTTTTCTATTATTATTGTACTATAACTCCGTAATTAAGTTTGTTTATTTTAATCATTTTCGTATGGACGCACCACCTTGCTAGTTGTGTGCCACTGATCTGAAAGTGAGTGCCAATAAATACTGATACTAATACTGATACTGAGGGTAGGCGTAGTCAAAGAAATGTTAGATGCAAAGGTGATTTACTCTAAAGATAAAACAACGCGAACTATGATATTAACAGTATGTTTGAGCTTCATCGTTTATAAAATATACTTTGTGAAAGAAATGCAAAATACACAAAATGTTATTATATCATGCACATTGACTTACTCCAAATCAGAAAAAGAAACGATATCATTAAATATACGTTAAGATTATACTAAATTATATATATCTATTATTAACGATCAGTAGAAGCATCCAGATCAGATTCACATAATCATCGCAATTAAGTTATATCAAATGTCAGTCTGTAAATATCACTATATATATATATATATATATATATATATATATATATGTATACTATACTATATATATAATGTAAAAAGACAGCAATAAAATATAGCTTTGAGTTGTAGACATAATATGAAGCAATATAATGTGTACATACCCTGAACTCCTTTTCGTGTTCTCTTAAATAAAGTTTTTTAGATATATTAAGTGCCAAAAATAATGTTTAAATATTACTTTTTGTGCTTATGATATAATTGGAATTTACACTTCTTAGAGAGAAGTAATATTTCCCATCTCATGAAGTTCGAATTCACCTAATGTATACACACACATGTGAATTTGTAAAAGCCAAAAACAGCACCTAATAGAACAGAGTAATTCTTGCTTTCTAGCGCGTATCAATCAATGTTTCCTGTGCGAGTTCAGCGCGTGATGTAGGCTACGTAGTGAACCGGCGAACGCTGGCATTCATTTCACTGTAACATGTGAATTTTGAGGGAAACAAAATTATAACTGCAAACCTAATTATATTTACATGATGAAAATCTACTAATCATAAGCTTTCCATTCATATATTTCATGAAGTAAAAAGAGCAACAGAAATGGTCTAACTTATCAAACAAACACCATGCACATTCCAGTCTTTCTATGTTTCCTGGGCGAGTTCAACGCGTGATGTAGGCTACGTAGTGAACCTGCGAACGCTTGCATCCATTTCACTGTAACATGTGAATTTTGAGGGAAGTAAAATTATAACTGCAAACCTAATTATATTTACATGATGAGAATCTACTAATCATAAGCTTTCCATTCATATATTTCATGAAGTAAAAAGAGCAATAGAAAGGGTTTAACTTATCAAACAAACACCAGGCAAACTCCAGCCTTCGCATCAGTCGCCGGAGAAAAATGATTACGCTGAAACAAGCGCCTGTATACAATATAGTCAATGGTGTTTGGAAGGCTTGATTCTATTGGTTTCCAAAAGTGACGGAACTAAATATTGACTAATCACAACCATTTTTGCAACAAGTATGTTAGAAAGAATAAAGATCAACTTACAGAGAGAAAGAAACCAATTGGTCAAATACTTTGCGAGTTATTCTGATTAGAATTTGATAATATGAGCCGCGAAAGGCAAAAAATCTGCTTTCTACGCTGGAAATCCAATGTAGTTGCCTACTTTTAATCGAAAAGTGCCGGGATAAAACATAAATCTACCTCGTTTCATTTCATCTCATTTAGAAAGATGAAAGATAGATCTTTTATGTAAAAAGAGGAGGAAATTGATCTGACGAGCAGTTCCTAATTTATGGTAGAAAAGGCTGTAAAAAAGGGTGTTCTCAGGGTTTTTTGAGCAGTTTTATCAATTTATGCCAGCACGCTACTAAAGAGCGCGTACAAATTCATATGCCTATTATACAAAAAGCGTCTTTAAAGCAAGTGCAAATGTAAACTCCAAGACTGACCTGGAGAACATCAGATGGCTTCATCTGTATTGAATGGACGACTATATTAGTCATTTTATATTTTGTTAAGAACTTTTCAGATGCTATAGACTTTCACTTCCCTCAGGTTACAGTTAAACGGCTATTTAAGGACAAACCTTGGCAGAATAATTCTTTTAATAAGCTCGTTAAAATTTCACATCCCACATGCTAAACATCCCAACAATACAATCTTTTATTATACAGCAATCAAACAAAGGAACTCACTACCATTATAAATTAAAAAAAAATCAACATCGCTCAACGTATTTAAAACGTATTTAAATAACATTAAAGCATTACCTCGATAAAAGATTAAGTAATATTGCACATAGTCTATAACTAACTTGTATATGCTGTTGGGTAACGCTGTTAGGTGGGTCTTCATTTTTTATTAATTGTTTTATCTTGTACATCATATACTACTTCTTTTGTCTGTCTCCGTTTTTGTTTCTATGTGATATTTTAGGACCCCGTTGGAAACAAGTTCTATTGAACTTTTAAGGGTTATCCTGGCTTTAATATCTGGTTTTTTTTTGTCAATTTTTATAAGTGGTATATGATGTTCAAGGTAACTCAAATTTATTTTTGATAAAAGAATATTTTTTTAACTTTTTGTTTGTTTTCTGAATTTGTGGTTTTTATTATTTTTTTATGACTTTTTCGCTATTGTATTTTTGTATTTTGATATATTAATCTAATGCTGAATAAAATGAAATGAAATAATAGTCTCCAAAGACCTTAAAGAGCCTTTGCTTCTGACCCTAAGTCAGCTGAATTTTAAAAAAAATAAACAAAACCAATCGTTGGAGAAGTCTTTGAGAGTTGAGTTTTATCTTAATAATATTGCTCATTTATTTTCGGTGGATGCCAAGTCCTGGCGAAGGCAGTAAGACGTTCCATAATCAAGTCAGGAAAGATAATATCGCTAGTCTGGGCGAACAATTTATGTATTGGCAGTATATCCGTTCTTGCCAAGGATATTAATGTAATACTTTTTTCTTGCAAATGTTTAACCCATTGAGGCTATAGTCGCAGATATCATTAAGTTGTGTCAAATCTAAATTTAAACAGGTGAAATTTTACAAAACCCAAGGGCCGGATAACATTCGCCCATGAATACTGCGTAACTCTGCTGATATCTTGTCCAAGCCAATTCGTGCCATCGTTAACTAAAAAATTAGGAAGGGGGTTCTTCCATAACTTTGGAAATCAGCCGATATGGTTTCGACCTCCAAGATGAATCCTCTTAACATTTTGGGGAGTGATCTGCAGTCCATCTTGCTGACTTCGTCTACTATTAAAGTCATTGAGGTAATTATAGGGGAAATGATCTGGAACCAAGTTATACATAAGACTATTTAGACAAATCCGTTTGTTCAAAGGGCGTCAGTACCACCGATGCTCTCACAAGTCTGTTTAATAAATGGTTTTTTTTTCTAAACTGACCAAGGGAGTAAAATGGGACTACTAATATTAGGCGTACATGACCTTATTGACCATAATGTTCTAATTGATGATAAAATACATAATTACATATTGTAGGAGGTCGAAGATTATTGTCTCTTGAACCCATAAGATGAATTTTAGAGCGAAAGAAACGTGTGGTAGGCTGGGCAATAAAGTGTCACCGTGGTTGAAGGTCAAAGGTGGGATCCCCAATGGTCTTGGTTGGTGGCCCATGCTGTTTATCATCTTTGTGACGATCTTTTGGAGGGAGTGCCGTGCATTAAGTACATGGATAACACCTCCGACCACGAGCGCGTCTCAGGGATGGGACAAGTGGGCTCCAAAACATTCTTAATGAGACGGTTGATTGGAATAACAGCATGTCTCTTAATATTAATAAGTCGAAGGAAATGATAACGTTAGTTGTAAAAATTCAATTTGAATCACTCCACATTGGAGTTTGTAACTTAGAACGTGTGACGGAATTTAAACTGCTTGGTGTCATTATTTCAGATAGTTTATATCCTAGCAGCGCTGCATTGATTACATAATTAATAAATGTAATTCTAGAATGTACTTCCTTAAACAAATTCGAAGAGCTGGTCTTGATGCCTCTCTACTTACAGTATTAGTTTCTATACCAGTTCCATAAAACCCGTACTGAAATATGCAGTTCCAGTGTGGGGTAGCAATATCACTAAGCAATGAAGTCAGGTTTAGAACAACAGATCCAAAGAAGAGCTCAGTCTTTGCTTGAAATTTCAACATTGGAAAAGCGCCGTGTTCGACTGTCTAGGAAATTCTTTGACAAAAGCTAAGACCCTAATTACAGATTAAATCATTTATTACCTGATTACATATTAATAATTTATTATAAACACTGTATATG
>NW_022701552.1:414885-422134 GCF_011630105.1 Anneissia japonica
CCAGCAACAAATTTATGTTGTGTGTAGCCTGTCTCTTATACACATCTAGATGTGTATAAGAGACAGTAGCTAGGCTGTATTGCGCATAGGTATAGACTAATAGACTAATTCAACTTTCTTCTCTCCTAAGGGTAACATCATGTCTAACAACACACATCCCTTTGTTCTGATGTTTTGTTTTTTGTTTGTCTTTTTAGAAAACTCTTTTTTTTTGTTATTATTATTAGTATTTTGTAGGCATAGTTTTTATAACTTTTTATAAAATTTATTTTACACTTATAAAATACAACAGGCCTATACATATTTTTAGAATTATAGCAATATCTGTAGAAAATCTAAACACTAGACCTAAGACTATGCCATCTGTAGTCCGGGCGGGGGAGCGGTGTCGGCGACATCTGAACCCCCCTCCCCCTTACGAAATTTAACAGTGCCCTTTTTTAGTATGGAAGAACATTTTATACAGATGTTGGTGCTGGAAAAAATACGCGACCGGTGGTCGAAGGCATTGAGCATTTGCTCCGGAGGCAATTAAAATAAAATACACATCACAATATTTAATGCATGATTGAACTTAATAACGAGTCGATCGTTCTTTATTATTCAATCAGGTTCTATTCTATACATTCATTTACTACATTAATTCATTATAAACTCATTATAATATCTTTAAAAATGTTCAGCAATTATGTTCAATTACTAAATATTTTTGATCTTCAACTAGGCTATGCCCTGGCAGGCTAGTGTTTCTATGGGCCTTTGTTGGGTTAGGTTAGTCACTTGACATTCACGCAGAATTTACGGCGCTGGTGATTTTTCCCGGATACATTTCCCTAATTTTAAATGATGGTGTTCTGGGTGCATTACACATTTTAACAGAGGATATTTAGAATTTTTGGTCGCTCCAAACAATAACTGTTTGGTAATATAGCCCTAGTGTAAACATTGGTGATGGAGGCAAATTTGATCAAGATGCTTTTCAACAATTTTTTTTTCGGGAATAACTTTCCATTGGAGGATCATTCAAGGGGCCCAGCCGGCTCGCCCCTCTCTACCCCTCTCTCTATTTTTTCAAATTATAAAAAAGAAATAGAGAAATAAACAAAATTATATATAATTGAAGTCTAAGAGTGCAATTTCCGGCCATCTAGACGTGACATAATCATAAATTACTTGGTTGTGGCTGAGGTGATACCGACACCTTTTCTGTGAAGGTCCTTCCTCTGGCCTCCTCTATTTCGAATTTCTAGATCCACAAAAATGCGATGCTCTACAGGTACATTAATAATTGGCTTTACTTAAACATTGAAGGTATGTCTTCCATTTAACTGTGTTCATTTGAGAATATTTTTTTTAATGTATTATTTTTAAACTTTAAATTACATTATACAAAAGACTCTGAAAGATGGGAGTGTGACAGATGAGCGTTCGAATATTTAAGAAAACCGTCAGACCGGTGTTTCGCACGTCGTTTGAAACAGT
This sequence comes from Anneissia japonica, assembly GCF_011630105.1. NCBI lineage: Eukaryota > Metazoa > Echinodermata > Crinoidea > Comatulida > Comatulidae > Anneissia > Anneissia japonica. Next base: position 416,368 of record NW_022701552.1, read on the forward strand.
AAACCCGAGTGCATGCCATTTTATTTCTGGCCTCCCTCTTCTGCAAATGTCTGGATCCGACCCTGAGTAGAGGAAACATTTATCAACATGGCTATTTCATATTCCACGCTAAACATTCATGCAAAATCTGCCGGTAGTGCATTATATACTACGTTTTATTGGTGGTTCACAGACTCAATACCTGCTATTCAGTTATAGCTTAGGATTCGGGAGGTACACAGTGTTAAAACTACTGTATATCAGGTTGACTACGTCATGAGGTATGACGGGGGAGGTCGAGAGAGGTCACATTAAGTAAAATGGAACTTGTTCACTTGAGGTAAATTGTCTTCGTACTTCTTTTATTTTATTCGGCTGTTTCACACAGTGTAGTAATTGAAGGAAGCAAACTAACTCTCACTATAGAATTCGTAATATATATATTATAGCATAAGACAAAAACTTAAAACCAGCAACAAATTTATGTTGTGTGTAGCTATACTTGTTGAAGCTACTGCTCTTTAGATGTTTAACGGCTTTCGAGTCCACATTTTCCCTGTAAAGCATAAGTGACATTTTTAATACCTATTTTATATACAACTGTTTTTCTAAATAATATAGGACCCATTCAACCTGAATAAGGATTATCTAACACTAAATTTCATATGCAATCGGTAAGCCTTTTCGCGTTCGCAATTCTTAAATTTTTAAAAGTTTTCTTCGTATTATTGTTGTGAAGGCTTCCCGAAAAGATTGACTACAAGCAGCGTATATAACTGGATTTAAAGCTGAATTAAAATAAAATAATATAAATGATCCTAACTCAGCATCACATGTAAATCGGCCAAATACTGTCATCACAATAGTTACTATAATAGGAATTGTGCAGCAGCAAAAGCCGCTCAAAACCAAACATGTCATTTTCAAAGCTTTGTAGTTTTGTTTTGGTGTCGTCGAATCTTCAATTGATATTTGCATGGATGTTATTTGCCGCAAAATCTTTCTAGTTTTTACAAATATTCGAATATGTAGACAGCAAACTATTACAAGAAAACCTATTAAAATAATAACCAAAACACCTACAAACCATGGTTCTAAGGATATATAATCTTTTGTACACAATATTTGAGAAAATACGACGAAGATCCATGTGGTTATAATAACCTTCTTCAGAAAATTATTGTTGATATTACTGATATGAAAGAACGGATGAAAGACAGCCAGATATCTCTCAACAGCTAACAGCCCGTGGTGACATAATGACAGGCACCACAATATATTCATTATAATTAGTGTTGTAATGCACAGTATAGATTGAAAGAAAACAAGATTTCCGTCAACTTCAATCCAAATGCCTTCCGTAGTCATTTGCACCATCATTGTAATACCGTTCCAAGCTGTCAAAAGATCCACTAACGCCAAACTTGCCACAACTGTATTTGTGGATGTCTGTAATGTATTATTTGTCAATATTGCGTATATAACTAAAGTGTTTCCCATTATAATGAAAATAGTTATAAAAATGAAAAGAGTAAAACCAGCACTGGAATATAAGCATACTTTTTCGTCAGAAGGTATGTCGGTATTGTTGTTCATTTTGCGATTATAAAAACTGCCTCTCCGATGTATAACAATTCACAATATCAAGAATACAAAAATAATGATCCTGCTTACTTTTGACATACACATCGAAGTTTTGTTCCATTTGAGTCTACAAATTGGATAACAGCATTTTAGTAGTAACGGCTATCCATCACACGATATTGAATAATCCAAGCTTACTGTGACAATTTTAATTTAAACAAAACACACTTGTTGTATTGTGTGAGTTGTTGTATGAAATAAAATGCCAGCGTCAATCTCTGTGATGTATTCGAGGTCGACACATGAGCACAATAACCCTATATCAAAGTCCTTATATCCAACTGCATCATACCATTGTAGGCTACAAATGCTCTACATTGAATATCAGCAACCGTCCGGCCATCCGGTTCCAGACGATTCCATTTTGAATTTCTTGATCAAAATTGCTATTTCTATTCTATTATAATAAAAACATTACATTATTGGAATAAGTATTGACCGATCTTGTTCTATTGCTGTTGACTATCAGACGTCTTTCGAACAGTATTTCAGTAATTGAGCGGTTTAAAAATGTAAGTAATTTTGTTTATATACAATGTATATGGATTCACCTTCAGGCATTGTTAACAAATATGATAATTGTCTGGGTGTCAGCTTATTATATTATTCCATAATAACAGGTAAATTTATTTTTACAGTTCCTTTTGTTTTGCACTGTTCTAGACACCAGTATTCTGTAAGCTTATAAATATTTTAGATTCATAGTAAAATCTGTGGAAAATCTAAACACTAGACATAATAATATGCAAGAGATTATTTAATTTGGCATCTGTGGGGGTTTTAAAAATGGAATTACACATCGCGTCGACAACGGAACAACAGTACACTGTTGGTGGATTAATATGTATAAAATAGTTTTTATCAGAATCTTTTAACCGTTTAAGAGGAACAATTTATGAACATGGCTAGTTCATATTCCATGTTAAACGTTCAAACAAAATCTGCAACAGTGCATTTTATACTACATTTTATAGGTGGTTCACCTAAGAAGGTCACAGACTCAATAGAAATGCTGTTCAATGTCTAGTCCCTACAAAGTCATGGTTTAGGATACAGAAGAAACATATTGCAGCAGTTGAAGGAACACTAATCCTCACATACAGCATTCGTAAAAATGGAGTACGATAGCAAAAGCTCAAAACCAGCAACGCCCATGTGCTGTGTGTTTAGCCTGCCGATGATACATTATCATTGAAGCCACTGCTCTTCAGATGTTGAGCGGCTCTTTTCCCCTGTAAGCCTAGTGACATTTTTAATACTGTTATAATATACAACTGCGTTTCTAAATAATATAGGACCTATTCAATCTGTGTAAGTAAAATAGAAATACAAAGCTCAAATAGTAATATTTGACATTGCCTTTCGCTATTTACAAATAGAAAATAAAAATAATTATAAGAAAGGTGTTTTCATCTTTTCCAAACAGCCAAATATTTGTAAAATCTGAAAAACCATAATCCTCAAAGTGTAAGTTTTGCAGGTATGTAGTTACGATGTGTCATTGTTGAATTTAAGTTTGAAAATGTAAGTAATCGTAAAATATGTGAGAAGTGTTGCCAACAAATGTAGTTTCGGAAAAAGAAGTATGAAACGTATGTTATTAACAAATCCGAACGAAACAACACACTGCACAACACTGTATAGAAGTGTAGCCGATTGTTTCTTTACCTGTGTCATATTCTAACTCGCCTGCTGATTGATATTAGATTCGTCGTTTTCGGCCAACAAGACAAGTTAACTATTTGACTCAACACTGAATTTACAAAATGTACAGTTAAAAAATTCTGGCTCCATGTAAAAGTTGAATAAAATATATACAGTTATTTTAAACATTAAACAATAATCAGTTTACATGAGCATTTGAGGTGTTTCATCATATTCAAACAACCATTTTCTAACATATGAACAAACCAAATGTGCATAATGCTTTTTTAAAGTATCGTGTAAAATCCCGGTGCATACATGATGCTGCCGGAAGTTCGTATTGTAACTGTCAGATTTGAAATTTAGACTTAGATTTTTCTAAAAATTATTAATAAAATTCTAAAAATGAAAGTCTCAATTTGAATATTTTGCGCTAATAGACACAAAATAAATAAAATTATGAAAACCATACAATGAGGGTAGGCGTAGTCAAGAAAAATGTTAGATACAAAGGTGAATTACTATAAATATAAAACAACACAAAATATAATATTAACAGTATGTTAGAGCTTCATGGTTTATAAAATATACTTTGTAAAAGAAATACAAAATACACAAAATGTTATTATATTATGCACAATGGCTTGCTCCAAATAAGAAAAAAAAAGATTATACTAAATTTTATATATATATATATATTAATAAATCAAATCAATCTAATGAGACAACAAATCAATATCAATACTTCAATAAACTATCGTCGTTAAGTGCACCAAATTGAAAAATGATCAGTAGAAATATTCGCATGATCATCGTAAATAAGTTATACCAAATGTCAAGCTGTAAATATCAACGTTCTACGTTGCATAAAGAAACGGATGCAGCTTTAGCACAAATGAAACATATTTCTATGGATGCCAAGTCCTGGTGTAGGGCTATTACAGTATAAAGTTAATCTAGTTGGAGGAGATAATTTCGCTAAACTCATGGCGAACAATTTATGTATTGGCAGTATACCGAGGATATTAATATATTTTAATACTTCCTTCTTGCAAATGTTAAACCCGTTGAGGATAATGTCGAAGATATTAAGTTGTGAGACTGTCAAATCTAAATTTAAATAGGTGAAATGTAACAAAACCCAAAGGCCGGATGACATTCACCTATGGGTACTGCGTGACTATACTGATATTCTGTCTAAGCTAATTTATGTCATCGTTAACTCAAAAACTAGGCAGGAGGTTCTTCAATATCTTCGGAAATCAGCCGATGTGGTTTCGATCCCCAAGGTGAATCCTCTTAACATTCTGTTGAGTGATCTGCAGTCCATTTCGCTGACTTCGTCTACTATTTAAGTCATTGAGGTAATTATAGGGGAAATAATCTGGAAGCAAGTTAAACATAAGACTATTTAGACCAATCCCTTTGTTCAAAGGGCGTCAGTACCACCGTTGCTCATAGGTGTGTTTAATGAATGCTTTGTGAAACTGACCAAGGGGATAAAATGAGACTACTAATGTTATTCTTATGATTTTATCGACCATAATGTTCTAATTAATAAATTACATATTGTAAGGGTTGAAGATCATCTTGTCTCTTGGATTTATAAGATAGATTTTAGAGCAAAAAAGTAACGTGGTAAGCCGGGCAATAGAGTCACCGTGGTAGAAGACAGGGGCGGATTTAGGGGGGGGGGCCGGCCCGGCCCCGGCCCCCCCTTTTGGGAAGTAAAAAAAGGAAAAAAAAAAAAAAAGAGGGAAAAAGAAAAAAATAATAGCCCAGAATGTCTCAAATGTTACGTTCGGGCGTCTAGAACACAAAAATTTCGCGGGGGCATGCCCCCGGACCCCGTATGACAGTGTTGTCTCAATCGGCCCAACTTCCGGCCCCCCCTTCCGGCCCCCCCTTTTGGACATTTCTGGATCCGCCCCTGAAAGATCAAAGGTTGGATCCTCAATGGTCTTAGTTGGGGGCCCATGTTGTTTATCATCTTTGTCGATGATCTCTTGGAGGGAGTACATGGATGACACCTCCAACCCCGAGCGCGTCGGCAGGGATCGGACAAGTAGGCTCCAAAACTGTATTAATGAGACTGTTGATTGGGCAGATAACAACAACAACAACAACATGTCTCCTAATATTAAGAAGTCGAAGGAAATGAACGTTAGTCGGAAAAAGACCAAATCCAAATTTGACCCATTCTAGATTGGAGATTGTTACATAGAATTTTAAACTGCTTGGTGTCATTATTTCCGATAGTTTATCCTTGCAGCACCAGGTTAATTACATAATTAGTAAATGTAATCATAGAATGTACTTAAATCACAGATTAAATCACTTGTTACCTGCAGCCCGTGCTGCTAAATACAATCTAATAAGACCCCGTCAATTTTGTATTCCGAAGGTCAACACAAATCGTTTAAAAACAATTATATATAATTAATTATGGTTTGTTCCAAAATTGGTTTTCTTCGGTGAAAGGTAGGAAGATAAGCCGTGG
>NW_022701552.1:430032-444690 GCF_011630105.1 Anneissia japonica
GGGTAAGCAGCACCACTAATGCAGACAATTTTCAATACATCCCCATACAACACATTTGTAGGTAGATCGATTGTAGGTTCATTCAGATCTAATATAAAAAAAAATGTATACAAATCCAGAGAGTTTAAGTTCAGGTAAACTGTTTATAAGGCCTATTTGATTCATACTAAATTATTTTCTACATTTCCTGCATCATATTTTCCATGTTATGTATATTTCGTTACATAGCTTAGGCCTATAAATTTATTTATATATAGTATTGTTAATAATATTCAAGATTCAATATTTTATTGTGCATTTGGGAATTCTAGCGGAAAGGTTTACTGCGATGTTAAAAATATATATGTATATATATTATGTATGCAATCAAATGTATTGTAATCATTGAGCATTTACCTATAAATCGTTAAGTTCTTAACAAAGCTCATGTTAGCATTACATGTCAACACACATCTACTTGTATCCCCATATTATCTGATGAACTTGTGCTAGAAACTTGTGTTCAGCTCTGGCTGAAACAAAGGTGTCTGCAAGTGTTTAGACACGACAAAAATAAGATTACAAATCAACTTTAAATAAAACTCAATTTCCTAAAAGAAGAAATTCCTATTAAATCAAGAAGACCTACATGTAACAACCAGGCTTCCCTTTCTACATGTCACGGTCCCTGCAATATTCGTCGCCATACAGTAATATTTACCAGCATCCTCTTGCCTCACTTTGACAATGGTATATTCCATAACATCTCCAATCTCACTTTTAATAGTGATGTTATCTTTGTATAGGGTATATGTCGGGATTGGGTCAGCGTATACGTGGCACGTAATGGACAGCTTACTCCCCTCTACAACTATAGTACGATTATTAAAATCGTTTTGTGGGCATTCGACATCTAGTAACAGGAAAGAATACAAAAATAATAAGCCTTAATATTAAAATTGCTAAATAATATAAAACATTGCATTATTACAATCTACCACATTTGTGGTAACAAATCGAAATCCATGGAAATATTGTAATTTATCAATTATCGAAAAATACCGACATTTCATTTGCATAAGGTATATTTTGGATTAGGTCAGTGTTTACTCGGCTCGTAATACGCGCTACGAACTCTTTGTTGTCATTTCAACAACATGCCAATCAGGGGTCACACAAATAGACGCAGAAATTCGTTCATGGATTTAATAATGGATTTGCCAGATAATAACTTAATTAGATAAATACATTAATTATCGTATGTTGTTTCGATGTTTTCAAATATTTAATTGCCTTTTACCGTTTTTCTATGTCGTTCATTGTATGCAGCAAGCAAAAAAAAATTCATTTATCACATGTTTGGTTGATGATAATAAAGCAAAACTGAATATTAAATCTTGTATTTGAACAATGATTTTCGTTATTAGTAATCATCAAAATTCAACTCACAGTGGACGGTAAGTTTCTTTATGTCACTATTCTTGCTCCCTGCTTCATTAAGTGCGTTACAGTAGTAATCACCAGCATCACTCTTTGTTGCATTGCTGATGGAGTAGTAAAGCGTAGTGTCAGTTGTGGACGTTATTGGCATACGTTCTTTAAAAATCGTAAGCATTGCATCAGGGTAAGCAGCGCCACTAGCGCAGACAAATTTCAATACATCCCCATACAACACATATTTAGGTAGATCGACTGTAGGTGCATCCAGATCTAAAATAAAAATGAGAGTTTTATTACAATTTGTTTTGTTTTTTTAACCGTGCATTTTTATTACCGTACCACTTTTCAGGGGTGAATAATTAGAGAACACATAGACATAATCAGCTAATCATAATAGGCTAAATCACAAATAAGTATTCTTGTACAAATAAAATTTACCTTTAAGATGTATGATACATTTGGAAACTCAAACAAACTTCATGCAATCAGATTTACGCACGAAGTTCTAAGATTAATTAGGAAGCCTAACATCTATACAATAATTTAAATGGTCGAGTCCAGACCAAATAAAAGAAGACAACCGTATTATTGCATTATATTAAAGTCTGGAAAACAAATTGTTGATATGTTGTACAACTGATTTTTAAGACACAAAAAGCGTACTTGTTGACGAAAACTCTAGAATTTTTAATGAGATACAGATTTTTAAATATTTAAACTGGGGGAGGGGGTGGGGGCGGGGAGTAACCACCCTTTTCAACCTTTCCCCGGCCGATTTCTAGATATTAAAATCTGTATTTCATTAACCGTTCCAGAGAATTTCATCAAATCAGTTGTACAACATATTATGTTTATTTTCTTCGGAGCCTGACTTTAGGTACTAACTGACCTGTAGCGCATTAAGATAGACAGTTATATGTTTTAAGGTTAGGGTAAAGCCAAGTCGACCAATGAGCGTGTTGGGATCTGCATAATTCGGCGATAGCCACTACGAACAATATTTGCTGGATAAATCAAATTTCAAAGGCATTCACTTAAAATTCAAAGTAAAGACCAACTCTTTAGATCTTAAATGCCGCATGCAATCATGGTCTAACCGCTGCACAGACATATGCAAACTATGTAGGCCTACTAACCAAAAAGAAACAGTAGAACACTTCTGTACAAGATTACATTTTATTAGAGATGTTATATATTCAAATAGTAGGGAGAGTCTTCATGAAAATGGTTTAAGTGTGTATTGGTAAAATTTTAAAAATAGATCATCATCAATAGTGTTTTGCCTGAAGGCAGGTCCCTCAAGAAGTTCTATTTCAGTATTCTCGGTCCTCTGCATCCCTCTTCAACTCGTTGTAACTCTTTCCATTCCGGATATCATCAAGTAACAATTTAAACGCCACCTTATGCTTAATAACAATAATTATGTAAATAGAGAAAATAATATTAGGACACATTTTCGATTTCCATTGTAAAAAATATTTAAATTCATGAACAAGTAGATCTTAGATGCTATCCACATTACCTTTCGAAACAAATTGAACTGTTCAGCGTTGATCATTTGATTCAGTTTTATGGTTTTCATTCTCACAAGGACATACTGTATTTAGGTGTATTACAACTTGTTTTTGCAATGGTTGAATAATTCATTGAATGTTGGACAGCTCCCGGCCATTCGGCTAGGCACTACTAAAATTTGAACTACGTTTTGAAAAATTAGAACTTCATTTTGGGAAACTAGATTTTAGAAATTTACGCCTACGTTTTGATAAATTAGACATTGAATTTTGCAATTACATTTTGATTTTAACATGGACTTTACCTGCGTATGGCACCCAATATTTAAATAGGTGGTAATAAACACAACTTAATTACAATGCAGAATTTAATATTCTTACTTTTCAGTTAACTAAATCCCTCAACTCCAGGGTGTCTCAACGTACACAATGAGTAAAACTATAATGGGTCTATTGCCAATAACAATATACAAAATATAAAAATCGCTAAAAACAAAACGACATGTGTATACACTTGTGGAGAAACTGGTTTCAAAGAAATTATTCTTAAGTAAACAAATTAGACTCTTGTTTGTAAATAATTTATATTGGTTTCGCGCACCCAAGTAATGGACGAATTTCGTTCTTTCGTGTGAATCAATAATCACAGGTATTAATGTAGCTTCCTTTAGGGAATAATCGCGAATAATGGATTCTAGTTGCTGTTATCAGTTGTAGCAGGGTCACCACGCACAGTTTAACAGCATGACTCCTAGATATATATAACATATCTTAAAATACATGTAAAATGGGGTACCTACATAATACATTAACATTAACTCTATCTGAGTTTGCATTTGGTTCATCGTCAAATATGCGGACCTCACATTCATACGATCCAGTATCTTCTCGCGTTGTGTTCGTTATCGCAATGGTTCCGTTTTCATCAATGCTCACCTTTTCTATGTATTTTATAAGCACCTGACTATATCCGTTAAAGTATGTTGCTATAACATAAGTTTCACCGTTAATCAGTTGTGTCCACTTAAAGTATGCATTACATTCTGATGTTGAATTGGACCTGGTATAGTTTACCATTAACAATGTTGTCTGGTATTCAGTAACGTACGTGTCGGGTTTTACATGCCCTGTTACTTCCACTGCAAAAGAACTATTGAGAAGAACTGAAAAAAAATCAATTCATCAATTAGGTCTATTTCCAACTCTACTACATATCAACAAATTAATCAAATGTTAGATTAGAGGCACATATCAGTGATAAACAATGTACAGGGAAAATAAATAAATTCAAACAACTAACTAATCGTAAACTGATATAATATAATTTAAATCGTATCAAGTATAGCCCTAGTCTTCAAGCTATGCTTGAGACGATAATAACACGATGTTCCCGATTTGAGCATTATTTTATTTACGGTGCTACGTCGCATCAAACCTGATGAATTGGATACAGTATTCTATTATTTCAAAAGCTCCTGTACGACCCCAATACCTCCTTGGTACGACCTAGTTTCACGTTAGTTCACATTGTTTTAGCGTTTTAGTCAGTTGTATGGGGTTAGATCTGCCAGCGGGTTAGATTTATATATTGTATATATACGTGTTATCAATGAGGAAGGGCACAGGAGTGCTCGAAATATTAAAAATTTGTTTATTTCTATCATGTCAACGTATGCTTCTTCTTCTTCTTAGAAATATTGTACCACCAACAACGGTGTATTACGTACATTATGTGCATACTGGGTGCAGAATTGTGCAGGCACATCCACGACAATTTTAATTTTGATTTTTGCTTTTTATTTTGTTTTTTGTTTCTTGTTTTTTTTGTTTTTGCTTCTTGTATGTACAGGTTAATGTCGGAGGTTGATGCTTGAGGACCTCAAATTGTTCCGGTTTAGCGATGCGCTGTCCACCAATTGTTGGGGCAGTCGATTCCACAAACGGATTGTGTCAGGGAAGAATGATGTAGCGCTGGTACCAGGGGCGGATTTAGGGGGGGCCGGCCCGGCCCCGGCCCCCCCTTTTGGGAAGTAAAAAAAGGAAAAAAAAAAAAAAAGAGGGAAAAAGAAAAAAATAATAGCCCAGAATGTCTCAAATGTTACGTTCGGGCGTCTAGAACACAAAAATTTCGCGGGGGCATGCCCCCGGACCCCGTATGACAGTGTTGTCTCAATCGGCCCAACTTCCGGCCCCCCCTTCCGGCCCCCCCTTTTGGACATTTCTGGATCCGCCCCTGAAAGATCAAAGGTTGGATCCTCAATGGTCTTAGTTGGGGGCCCATGTTGTTTATCATCTTTGTCGATGATCTCTTGGAGGGAGTACATGGATGACACCTCCAACCCCGAGCGCGTCGGCAGGGATCGGACAAGTAGGCTCCAAAACTGTATTAATGAGACTGTTGATTGGGCAGATAACAACAACAACAACAACATGTCTCCTAATATTAAGAAGTCGAAGGAAATGAACGTTAGTCGGAAAAAGACCAAATCCAAATTTGACCCATTCTAGATTGGAGATTGTTACATAGAATTTTAAACTGCTTGGTGTCATTATTTCCGATAGTTTATCCTTGCAGCACCAGGTTAATTACATAATTAGTAAATGTAATCATAGAATGTACTTAAATCACAGATTAAATCACTTGTTACCTGCAGCCCGTGCTGCTAAATACAATCTAATAAGACCCCGTCAATTTTGTATTCCGAAGGTCAACACAAATCGTTTAAAAACAATTATATATAATTAATTATGGTTTGTTCCAAAATTGGTTTTCTTCGGTGAAAGGTAGGAAGATAAGCCGTGGCTTGCAAGCTGTTTGTCTTGGTGTCGTTTCTAGTTTTTACAAATATTCGAAAATGTAGACAGCACACTACCACAAGAAAACCTATTAAAATAATAATCAAAACACATACAAACCAGTCCCCGACCCCCGCTGGCGCCACCCCTGGCTCATTCAACAATTTTCTTCTCCCCTAAGGGTAACCTCATGTCCAATCAGCTGCCAAGAGACGTACTTTTGCCTGTCCTGCAAAGTCGAACATCACTTCCCCTTCCTTTGTTCTGATGTTTTTTTTTTGTTTTTTTTTTCTGTTTGTCTCTTTAGAAAAAATCTTTTTTTTTTGTTAGACTATAATCATATTTTGTCAGTGATGGTTGGAATAAAGTTTATTCGTATTAGTATCTGTAGGCATAGTTTCACACTTATACAGTACAACAGACCAATGAATATTATAGATTCATAGTGAAATCTGTGGAAAATGTAAAAACTGACCAAATATGCCATCTGTAAAGTCGTTCTTCTTTGCGATGCTTTTTACATTTTCTTCTTTGTGTAGTTCTGAAATATTGACTAAAAGCAGCGCATATAGATTAACAATATGGAGCTTTCAATTAGTGAGACGACGCGACGCTAGAACGGAATCAGTCATGCGTGATTGTCCTACCTGGCGTCCTACGTTCTCTGCATACGTAGATTTGGCCAAATTACGTTCCAGAATCAATTCGACGAGGTGACCTTAACGTTCTCGCATGCGCAAATGACTTGTAGTGACGTCATTACGTTCTACGTCCTACCGTCGTCGTGCAATCGGAAGCTCCCTATTTTTTTTTCGACAAAACTGAGGAAATTGCTGCTGTTCATGGTGAGAGTATTTAATTTGGCATCTGTGGGTATATTTAAACCAAGATAAACTACCAGGTCGGCGACATCCGGACATCCCCCGACATTTTAGAGTGCCCTTTTTATACTAAGGAAAAACGTTTTATACAGATGTTGGTAAATGTTCACTCCACAAGGGCAGTGCTGGAAAAAGTACTGAGGTGATATTCCGAGGCGTATATTTTGGATTTCTAGATTCAGAAAAATACGATACTGTACAGATACATTAATAATTGGCTGTACTTAAGTATTAAAGGTCTTCCACTAAAGTTGTGTTCATTTGAAAATATATCTTCAAATGTAATATTTTTAAACTTTAGGTTGCATTATACAAAAAGTCTCTCAAAAATGGTAGGGTGACAAAACAGAGATGAGCGTTTGGAAATATCAAATAAAACAGTCAGCTTATTGTTCCACACTTTGTTTGGAATATTATACCCGAGTACATACCCTTTTATTTCTGACCTCCCCCTCCTGCAAATGTCTAGAAAAACTTATCAACTTGGCTATTTCATATTCCATGTTAAACATTCAGACAAAATCTGCCGGTAGTGCATTTTATACTACATTTTATAGAACGTCTCAGACTCAATACGTGCTGTTCAATGTCTAGGCCCTACAAAGTTATAACTTAGGATTTGGGAGGTACAGTGCAGCAGTTGAAAGAACCAAACTAACCCTCACTATAATATCATTCGTAAAGATAGACTACGAATATATCAAAGAATACCAACAACACATGTGTGCTGTGTGTCAGTCTGCCGATACAGATGCATCTTATTAAAGCTACTGCTCTTTAGATGTTAAACGGCTCTCGAGTCCACTTTCAACTGTAAGCATCTATAGTGACACTTGTAATACCTATTCTATATACAACTCTTTTTCTAATTAATATAGGACTCATTCAACCTGAATAGCGATAGTCTAACTCTAAATATAATATGCCATCGGTAAGCCTTTTCTTAAATCCTTAAATGTTTAAAAGTTTTCTTCGTATTATTGTTGTGAAGGCTTCCCGAAAAGCCTGAATACAAGCAGCGTATATAATTGGATTTAAAGCTGAATTAAAATAAAATAATATAAATGAACATAACTCAACATCACATGTAAATCGGCCAAAATGCTGTCATCACAATAGCTACTATACTCGGAATTGTGCAACTGCAAAAGCCGCTCAAAATCAAACATGTCATTTTCAAAGCTTTGTAGTTTTGTCTTGGTGTCGTTTCTAGTTTTTACAAATATTCGAAAATGTAGACAGCACACTACCACAAGAAAACCTATTAAAATAATAATCAAAACACATACAAACCATAGTTCCAATAATATTTTTTTTACATAATATTTGAGAAGATACGGCGAAGATCCATGTGGTTATGATAACCTTCTTTAGAAAATTATTGTTGATTTTACTGAGATGAAAGAACGGATGAAAAACAGCCAGATATCTCTCAACGGCTAACAGCACGTGGTGACATAGTGACAGGCACCACAATATATTCATTATAATTAGGTTGTAATGCACAGTACAGATTGAAATAAAACAAAATCTCTGTCAACTTCAAACCAAATGCCTTGCGTAGTCATTTGAACCATCATTGTAATACCATTGCATGCTGTCAGAAGATCCACTAACTGTATTTGTGGTTGTCTGTAATGCACTTTTTGTCAATATTGCGTATATAACTAAAATGTTTCCCATTATAATGAAAATACTTATAAAAATGAAAAGAGTTAAACCAGCACTGGAATACAAGCATTGATCATTTTGCGATGATAAAAAGTGGCCTCTCCGATGTTTAACAATTCACAATATTAACTATCAGAATACAAAAATACTGATCCTGTTTACTTTTGACATACACACATAAAAGTTCTGTTCCATTTCAGTCTACAAATTGGATATTCATTTTAGTAGTAACGGCTATAATTGTTTCAATGTAATCGAAATCGATGTCCATCACACGATTTTGAATTATCCAAGCTTACTGTGACAATTTTTATTTAAACAAAACACACTTTTTGTATTGTATGAGTTATATCAAATACAATACGGTACCATAGTCAATCTCTGTAATGTATTCGAGGCAAACGCAGCAGCACAATAACCGCTTTTTTCCAAGTCCTTATATCAAACTGCATCATACCATAAACCGAAAGGTCCACTGACTAATCTCAGAGGAGATAGTATAATACATACTTCAAGTATCGAAATGCAAGTCATCGTGTCGGGATTCAATATTTCGACATTAATTATGTCATCATCATCGCATCATACCATTGTATGTTAAAAATGTTCTAAGTATCATTGATTCTGAGCAACCGTCTGGCTATCCGGTTCCAGACGATTCCATTTTGAATTGCTTTATCTCATCCGTTCACGTTTTTTATTTTAAAATGAATTACTATTTCTATTCTATATAATTAAAACATTACATTATTGGAATAATTATTGATCGATCTTGTTCCATTGCTGCTGACCAATCAGACGTCTTTCGAACATCATTTCAGTAATTGAGCGTTTTAAAATATAGTGCAAGTATTTTTTTATATGCATTGTGCATGGATAAGCCTTCAGGCAATTTTAACAAATATGATATTTTTGTTGGGTGTCAGCTTATATACAATATTGTCCATAGTAACAGATAAATATATTTTTACCGTTTGTTTTGTTTTTCACTCTTCTAGAAACCAGTTTGTCATAATTTTTGTAAAATATTTAATATTTTAGACATTTCCAACAACATTTAAGTGTAAGTGAAGTAGAAATACAAAGCCAAAATAGAACGTATTTAACATGCTCTCTGTTATTTACAAACTGAGAATATCATTAGTTATAAGAAAGTTATTATTCCACTTTTCCAAACAAGCACATATTTGCAAACTCAAAATATAAATTATAGATATGTTATATCATTGTCTTAAATTGGCATTATATCGTTTAATTTCTAATTAAATCAAATAGCATTTTGTAGTTATTTCTTTATTTGATTTTTTTGGGGTGTGGGGATGGGTGAGAGGACATTTAAACTTTTAAAACTCTAATCACAGATTATTTATTACCTGCAGCCCGTGCTTCGAAATACAATCTCAGAAGACCCCCGTCAATTTTGTATCCCGAAGGACAACACAAATCTTTCAAAAACATTCATGGTTTGTTCCAAAATTAGCATTCTTTCCTTCGCAGTCGAACATCACATCTTCTTCCCTTTTGTCTGATGTTTTGTTTTTCTCTTTGTCTTTTTTCATGAAAACTTTTTTTTTTATTAGACTTCAATCATACTTTATCGGTGATGATTGCAATAAATTTTATTCGTATTAGTAATCTGTAGGTATAGTTTTACACTTAAAAAATACAACAGGCTTATAAATATGTTAGATTCATAGTAAAATCTGTAGAAAATCTAAACACTAGACCTAATAATATGCCTTACTGAGATTATTTAATTGGTTTGTTCCAAAATAGGCAACCTTCCCTGCGTAGTCGCTTTGTTTTTCCGTTTGTTTGTCTTTTTCAATAAACCTTTTTATTTTTGTTAACCTTCAACCATATTTTATCGGTGATGATTGCAATAAAGTTTATTCGTATTAGTATTCTGTGGGCTTATAAATATTTTAGATTCATAGTGAAATCTGTGGAAAATCTAAACACTAGTCCAAATAATATGTCATGCTGAAATTATTTAAATTGGCATCTGTGGGGTTTTGAAAAATGGAATTATAATAAGAAAACTATGTAGTGTTCCCGACAAACAGTGAAGGTATCGGTTATTTCTCCCCAGACAATGAACAGCGCAACGGTCTCGAGGTTTCTCTTTTTTACTGATAATAAATAACTTTTTTCTCCTTGTGCAACTGAAAACACGTCATTTTCAAAGCTTCGTGGTTCTTTCCCGATGTTGTCACGACTTGGATTGTTATCTGCATTGATACTGTTTGCCACAAAGTTTTTCTAGTTTCAACAAACGCCTACTAAAATAATTACTGTATTTGAAAATATAACAACCGTAGTTTTATATAATATTGTGTACCAAATATTTGTAAAAACAGGTTGATGATGATAACCTTCTTTAGCGAGCTATTGTTGGTGTCGAGTCTACCATTCCCCTGTAAGCATAGTGAAATTGTTAATACCGATTCAATATACACCGGCATTTATAAATAATATAGGACCCATTCAATCTGAATAGGGATAGTCTTACTCTAGATGTATTGTGTACACTGTAAGATTGTATTGGTTCGCAATCATTGTATTTTGAAAAATTGTCTCTGTACTAATGTTGTGAAGGCTTCTCGAAAAGTTTGACTACAGCAGAGTATATAATTGGATTTAAAGTTGAATTATAATAAAATAACATAGGCCCTAAATAGTTACTATAGTCGGAAATGTGCAAGTGAAAAAGCAGCTCAAAATCATTTATAAAATACAACAGGCCTATAAATAATTTAGATTTATAGTGAAATTTGTGGAAAACCTAAACACTAGACCGAATATTCTATATGTACTTTTAAATTCGCGACGTTTTAACATTTTCTTTTTTGTGTAGTCCTGAAATATTGACTAAAATCAGCGCATATAGTTCGAAAATTCTTCGGTAAAACTGATGAAATTGCTGCTGTTTATGCTAGATTGTTTAATTTGGCACCTGTGGTTTATTATTATTAAAAACTGAAATTACAAGTCACGATGGAATTACCCGTCACGACGACGTCAAAACCGCAGTAAACTGCAAGTGAATTAATATGTATATAATAGTTATCAGAATCTTTACCGTTTTAGAATAACAATTTACCAACATTCCATGTTAAACATTCAGACAAAATCTATCCTAAATAGTTGGTTCACCTAAGAAAGTCTCAGACACTTGCTGAATGTTTAGACCTTACAACGTTATGGCTTATGATACAGGAGATACACAGTGTAGCAGTTGAAGGAACTAAACTAATCCTCACCTATACCATTCGTATATAGCAAAAACTCAAAACCAGCAACAACCGTGTTCTTTGTCAGCCTGCAGCCGATGATACATACTCACTGAAGCTACTGATCTATAGAGGATAAGCGGCTCTTAAGTCCACATTTTCCCTGTAAGCATAGTGACATTTTTAATACCGATTCAATATACAACAGCGTTTCTAAATAATATAGGACCCATTCAATCTGAATAGAGATAGTATTACTCGAGATTTATTGTTCAAATGGTAAGATTGTATTAGTTCGCAATCCTTGTATTTTGAAAAATTGTCTTTGTATTAATGTTGTGAAGGCTTCTCGAAAAGCTTGACTACAAGCAGCGTATATAATTGGAATTAAAGCTGAGTATAAATAAAATAACATAAATGACCCTAATATAGCATCACATCTAATTCGGCCAAATACTGTCATCATAGTAGTTACTATAGTCGGAAATGTGCAAGTGAAAAGCCGCTCAAAAGCTTAGTAATAACAGCTTTTCAAATCCTTACATCCAACTGCATCATACGATTATAAGCTAAAAATGCTGTACATTGAATTTCGGCAACTCTCTAGCTACCCAGTTCCAGACGATTCCATTTTTAATTGCTTGATTCATCGATTCACATTTTCTATTTTAAATTACAGGACATGGCAGCTTCTAAGACTCTAATCACAGATTAAATCATTTATTACCTTCAGCCCGTGCTGCTAAATACAATCTTAGAGGACCCAGTAAATTTTTTATCCTGAAGGCCAACACAAATCGTTCAAAACATTTATACTGTTAATCATGTTTTGTTCCAAAATTGGCAATTTTCCCTGTGCTGTCGAGCATCACATTTCCCTCCCCTTGTTCTGACGTTTTGTTTTTCTGGTTTTTTTTTTTTTTTTTTTTTTTTTCCTTAAGGAAAACTTGTTTTTCTGTTAAACTTCAATCATATTTTATCGGTGATGATTGCAATGTAGATTATTCGTATTAGTATTCTGTAGGCATAATTTTTACATTTATAAAATACAAAGGGGTTAAAATTAAGCACATGGAAAAAGCAAGGCTAATTGAAAAAAAAGTGTATCACAATAATGTTGAATAGTATCAGTAAAGAAACGAAATGTTGATATTTAGTTTAAAAAAATAATAATCATTTTAGTATTAAAAACTGCTGCGTAAAGAATAATATTTTTCTGTACTAACCAGTTAAATGCAATAACTGATTGTATCATATTTCTTTTTAATGTGTTACTGTGGAATTGAATGTTCGAATAAAGGTGATACTTGTCACAGAAAAAAAAATACAACAGGCCTATAAATAATTTAGATTCATAGTGAAATCTGTGGAAAACCTGAACACTAGACCTAATATGCTATCTGTGAAGTCTTTTTTCTTCGCGATGTTTTTAATATTTTCTTCTTTGTGTAATCCTGAAATATTGACTAAAATCAGCGCATATAGTTTGAAAATTCTTCGGTTAAATTGATCAAAATGCTGCTGTTTATGCTGGTCTTACTTTGACAGTATTATAATAGAGAATTTTCTTAATGACAAAATTGCTACAATCTTTTAGGAATTTTTATGATTTCTTTTTTATTTAATGAGCTTTTTGTTTAAAATGGTAGATTGATTGTTGTGCAAACAGCAACATATGCAACCTCTAGCTTCTAGGGGGATGGGAAGGTCTGCACTAATTTGAGATTATCCCACGGTCATATCTTGATGATTAGAATAGTGATTATCTAGTTACAGCAGATATTCATGAAATATCTATTTTTAAAAATATCTCAAGAATACTATTCAGAGCAGTATAATACACGATAACTCCTACAAGTAGCTCTCCTCGGACAATATTCCAGTTATTTTCTAGTCTATAGGTTACTTTTGGGGCCAGAATAATAATTATTCACGAAAGCGAATAATATGTATCTAGTAGAGGTTGTACTAGGCTTACAGAAATAAATATTTGTCATTCATTTGTTGTTATTTTTTCCATACTAAACTATCACTCTGATTTTTACAGGAAGCTAAATTAAAAATTTAACAAGGGGCATGACTTCTCTGGTTCCTCCCTTTGTCTACGGGGTATACATTGCTAATCTAAATAATACAAACGGAACATTATTGAAATTATCGATCGGTCTTCTTCCATTGCTCCCGACCAACCAGATGTCTTTCGAACAGTATTTCATTAATTGTGCTGTTTTTTAAGGTGTGTAATAATAATAATAATAATACACATTTTTAAAGCGCTTATTAAAGCAAACAAAACTGGCTTGTCACCGGCGCTAGGAGGATGTTAAAAAGAAGTTGAACTATTTGAAGAGGAAGGATTTAAGAGTAGGTGTCAGTAATTTTGTGTATATACGCGGTACATGGATGTGCCTTTCGGCAATGTTAACAGATAATAATAATTTTGTTAGGTATCAGATCACTTATTTGGTATTTTGCCATAGTAACAGGTACATTAATCTTTACCGTTATCTTATCTTATTTTTGTTTGTTTGCTGTTTTCGAAAACCAATTTTGACGTAATTTTTGTAAAATTTTAAATATTCTAAACATATCCAACAAATGCATACAGTGTAAGTAAAATAGAAATACAAAGCTCAACTAGAAGTATTCGAAAATACTAATAATTCCACTTTTCCAAACAACCAAATATTTGCAAAATCAGAATGCGCACTACAGATACTGTATATTATATCAGTCATATTAAATGTTTCTAAAACGCATTTGAGTCAATGATTAACAGTATCTAAGTGAAAACGGCTTTATGTTTCAGTGTATTGGAAATTGATGTCCATCACGCCACGATATCAAATTATCCCAGCTTAGTTTAATAATTATTATTCAAACCAAACAATTTTGCCGTATATTGTGAGTTAGTCAATCACTTTGATGTCCTTGGAGACGACACGTATCACAGTACCGTCTTGTTAACTTTCTAAATTATTATTAGTCTAGCCCTATAATATCCAACTGTATAATTTCACTGCGAGATAATAATCTTCTTAGAACCACGATGCCCCTCTGGCTACCCTGCTAGCTCCAGACCATTCACTTAACAGTTGCTTGATGTTACCCGTCCACCTTTTTTACTTTACCTAATTTACAAAT
>NW_022701552.1:444715-454550 GCF_011630105.1 Anneissia japonica
TGCAAAAAAGAGGCCTACATATATTTTTTTCCTCCCAGACAAATTCTGGTCTTTCTCACAGACGCCACCCTCCCCCTTCACTGGCGCACCCCTGTTTGGTAGTTGAGTGGCTTAAGATCAATTGTCAGTAAAAACTAAGACAACTGAGCAATAGTTGTTTCAGGTAGAAAGTTTATTTTTACGCTAAGCATAGATATGTCTTCGGGCAAAGTCAATAAAATGATGATTTTGTTGGGTGTTACATGTATTCTGGTAATTGGCAATTTATTATTTTGACAATTCTATAATAATGTTTACTGTAGTAGATGTTTTTTTGGCTTCAATCTTATCTTTTAAATATTCTAAATTCCCAAAATATTGTATTTAGGCCTACGATTTAATTAGTACAAAAAAAATCATATTTAAGCCTATCCATGAATGGTTTCTCATATTAAAAAATACCATATACCATCAGCTAAAATAAGGATGTTTTCTCACCTCTCTAAACTACATTATAAAAGAATCTGCGGGTTTGAAAAATATCACAATGATTTCTGTTTTACTTAGTACGGTACGGCATGTGTGCGTCAAATAGGCCTACTAGTGTTTTATTGGCAAATCGTATAGCGTGAAACCAATTGTCACTATAAGCCAATTCGGAGTTCGAACTGCGCATGCTTGTATTCAATCAACATAAACCTATGTTGTGTGTTTGTTTATGTAGACTAACCTTGATACGAACATGCGCAGTTCAAACTATGAATTGACTTATTTGACTCATACCAGAAGCCTTTCTACTGTCACTATGTACCTCAGAATAATTGAGAATCATTACAGTTAATATAGTACATGGCCCTATTACTCTATAACGTCTAAAAACAGGGTGTATCTAATTTAGTTAATCTGACTAAACCAAAATGTTTTTTAATTTATTATTCGAATTTTATATAAACCTAGATATAATTTTGAACAATTTATAATTAGATTCTTTACGATAAAACCGTATTTTTGTATTGATGAATGTACACAAGCCCTATAATTGTTTATGCATGTACGACCTCATTATAGTATTAGAATACGCATATACGTTTATGTTTGTGCATTGCCCTTGCTGGCTATAAAGAAGCTAACTTGTGAATTTGTATGTAAGAATTCCTCATTAGGTTATTGACATTATATTTAATATGTTATATTTCCTTCTCACCTGTTACAGATGCTTTATTATCTTCTTTACTTAATTCTTATTTTTGAGTTTATCTAGCCGTCATTACCTGGTGATTGAAGGCACATCTGTGATGCCGCTTACATATTTTTTTCTGTTAGCACAACTTGTGTGCTCGCAGCAGTCAATCTCCTTATCACGATAGGACTCGAACAAGACATCGACATCCATTTTTTGTAAATTAATATTTGATTGATTGTCGATATTCGAGACTTTATGAAAACCCCGTAGTGTTTGCATAACGTTCATTGAATTTATGTAAGTACATTAGGACGTGTCAAAGAAACCTAATTCTGGTAATCAAATATCCTATGATAACATAAGTCAACCACCGTAATTAAGATACTCATGGGTATATGAATGTAAGATGAGAACGTAGGTAAATCATTGACGAGGTCTGACAAGTCAGACGAACCGAATTCAATCTTTTTAAGTACGATAACTACAACATATAAGTTATATATCACCAAAATCATGATGATAAAGAAAGGTAGCATATATTTGACGCTCTTAATTTTAGTCTGCCCGTCAAGACAATTACAGCACGGAATAGCCGAAGTGGAAAGCATTGAATCAAAAGTTCGAGATAGAGACACGAAGATACATAGTAACTTGGACTATGTCGATGGCCTATCTGCAACTGCGCTTGCTTCGGACTTCGAGGAAAATGAGTGCTCATATACCTTTAAAGTGTCTTCGATGACGAGGACGGGAAATACGTGTAATGCACCAAATGACAAACACCGCAGTGCTAGTCGAAAGAAACTAAGGTCTGTGCAGAGAGCTTACTTAAACATAAGCACCAATGTGTTTAGATTGGAACAGAAAATTCAAAGTATCGAAGAACGTCTGGAAAAACAAACAGAAGTGATAAGAAAACTACAAAAATATATTTTAACTGAAGGTACAGTATATGCAGTGCTACAATCTATAATCATGTACTTTTTTATATCATTATTGGCTCATTAATGTATCACTGATATTAAAATAGGCTGGCCAAACACGTACCTGAATAATACTTATTTTTGTTAAATATTTTTGTTTTGCTTTTAGTTTTTAAAACTGGTTTAATTACATATAGGCCTAAAACCAAGCACAATTTTTTTATGAATTAGATTATTACTTTGTTCGTACAAATTAGTAATTCTTAACGAATTACAGTATACTGTAATGTGAGTCGAATTAATGAAGTTTTGTACATTATTATTTTAAGTAATTTTCATTTCATTTCATTTATTTCCATAAACCTCCCTTAGGAGAAGCAAATTTGTACAACATGAATAAAATACAGTACATACGCAAAGGCAAAATATTTAAAAAGGCAATAATAATCTGTAAATACTATCTAAATCATTAATAAATCATAAGGACTTAATACTATCACAGATTCCATGATCGATACCAAAATCATTCTTAAAATATGACTTAAAATGCATACGGTATTTTACATAAAAAATCGATTTAATAAACAAAAAGTTGTCGGTGCAAGCACAATTTGTTAACTTGATAACGTGATAGACTAAGGTGCCCTTAGGATAGACCTATCATTGTTAAAATAGCAATTTAGAGGTGTGAATAAAATGAACGAGATGCAGAATTGCTAATTTAATTTTAGCAAATGGAGTAGAATGCGACCGAACCACAGGATGGATCCGATACAACAACTCATGCTACTGGTTCAGTCCACGTGACTACGAATCTTCATGGAAGAATGCAAATATTATTTGCAAGAGTCTCGAGGATGGCGCTGTGCTAGGAGTTTTAAATGATGAGCAGGAAGCAAGTTTCGTGTTGGCTCATGCTGATCTTGTCAACAGGCAAAGTTTATGGTGGTTAGGCTGTCAGAAACTCGGCAAGGTTAGTAATTGTGAAAACAGGTTATGATATTTAAAAAAAAAATCCTTTTTATAGTCCAATTCTAAATATTTGAAATTGAAAATTTTAGCTGGGCCCATGAGGACCAGCGGCAGTCACCAGTACCGATATATAACGGATACATTGGCCCTAAAATATCTGGCCTAACTCTCTTGCGAGGGCTATTCGATGATGAGAGCGATCTAACTCCAATTACTGATATAGAACATACCTTAAAAAGCACTAGGTCTAAAAAAAATAAACTTTATGAAAAAGGACCGGAGCATTATATTACAAAAACATAGAAAATTCAGATCTATTGAAAAGATGTACAGTACTTCGATAATCCAGTTATTATTAGATTATATTAATCGATATTTCATTGATTTGCAGTTATAGGGTGCTCCAAACTGGGAGATGCCACTTTTGAGAGATCTGATTTAATGAGTTTTTTTAAACCTATCTACTTGTATTTTGCTGCGCCAAATCTATCATCATCATCATCATCAACATCATCTCATAATCCTCACAATTATAATCACCGCCAGCGCCATCGCCATTTCAATCACCATTTATCTTCATCATCATCCTCACTATCATCATCATTATTTTTTAATTGTTTTTTTTTTACATTATTTCTATTACCATTAACTACAGTATTATTATTTTTTATAGCATGGTTCTAATTATATCAATAATCCAATTTGTAGTTTGAACTGCGCATACCCATATGAAGGTCAGTCGACATGAACAAACATACACACAACAATGATTATGTCGACTGACAGTTCAAACTACGAATTGACGTATTTTTTGCACCACTATGTTTTTAATTTCTTACAGGTCAATAAGTGGACTTGTGTTGACGGCTCACCGCTCAGATTTATCAGATGGGCTGCCAATAAGCCGACCAACTATTACAATGACCGGTGCCTACAGCTTGGGAATCTTCCACAGATGGCATTTACAGACACACAATGTAACCAGAAATGGGCTTTTGTTTGCGAGAAGAAAATATTCTGAAATGCTTATCCCAATAATGGTACTGGTAGAGGGGAAATTACGGGAAAGTGATAATTTTCAATAGGGTGCTCACTGTAAAAATGAAGTGATCCTACATTCTTCGTAATACCCCACATTTCTGATGAAGCAAACGTAAGGGGAATAAAAGTCTATATATTATTAAAACATGATTTGCTTTTGCAATTTGAAACATATTAAAAGTTGATAAGGATTGTGGTTTTTAAAAATAAGCAATAATTAAAATATTTTATATTGTGTACTAAATTTTATTAGTTTTTCCTGCAGTATGCTTTATTCTAATTGAGATATTTCAGAATCTTAAATAAACTGAAATTTGACTTTAGACGGTCACAGTGGACAAAATCGAATGCAAAGTTTTTCAAGATTACTGCCTAATTTCTACCTGTTCTGTGCTGTGCACTTCAACATGGAACCAAGGGGGTCTGGGGACGCATCCGCACAAATTTTCACTCCTTAACTATTCCGCAGGAAAACAAATTTGATATATTTTACAATGTATTTTTCCAAGACATAAAAGGGGTGTTTGACAAAAAAAAAAACTCGGGAACTATTAATGAGATAAATTTTTTAATATTTAAAAACTGGGATGGGGAAGAGGAGGAGCGTAACCACCATTTTCTTTTTGTATCATTATAAAAAAAAAACATTTCCTCTTTAGCCTGGCTTTAAGAGTCAAACTACGTAGAAATGAAGAAGTAAAATTATGAAATGTCATGTTGTTCTTCTCATTGGAACCTACAAATGTTATTTTTTATTAGGCCTATTAATTTTTGAAACTATTGTATATCAAACGTTTTAAACAGTAAAGTAAAATAAACCAATCACATTATTTCACTTTGTAATTGAATTGGTGGGTCGTGAGTAGCTTAGCTCAGTCGATAGGGCATATCCATACATTTTCTGAGGGGATAGGGGCGCAATAAGTAGTCCACACCCACTATGGTTTGGGCTGTGGTGAGCAAATTTTAAGAATAGGCGCTTAGAAGTGACATCTCAAATTGTAAAAATTCTTTTTCAAAGGAGTGTTCCTCGACAAAATTATTGACTTTTTCCCAACGGGACCTAAGCTCTCCCTCCCTTAGACACCCGGCCCTCCCTTAGACACCCGGCCCTCACGGGCGTCGCGAAGGTCCGATGGATGAGAGAGTTTATTCTATACTGGGCCGGAGTCGTAATGCTGTGAACTTAGAACCCACTGTCCAAGAGAATATTTTGTGAGAGACGTACTCTAGTGCCCGGATCAATAAATTGGTTCACATGCATTATATTATTAAAGGTTCAGGCCTAATAAGAGAACAGATAGGGTATAAGCACCAATTTAAAAAATAAATTTTCAAGAATGAACAGTTACGTAACGCTAGGACCAGGGACCCATGACTTTCTGAGACTGGGGAACTGTTTGGTCCCGGTCGCCAATTCCATTGTGGATTTTTTGTATTCTAAATATTTTAACGACGACGTGCGGTCACTCATCAACCATCTCTAATAACTCAGCTGCGTCTGTACAGCAATTAGCGCCCTCTGTCGACATACAACAATTTGGTAATAAACTCTGCCTTTCTTGAGAATGTAATAGTCCAACTTCTATCAACCAATGAAAACATTGTATTAGGTGGCGGAGTACAATGGGACGAGACGAATGGAATACAAAAGCACAAATGGAACTAAAATTTTATGATGAGTGACGGAATGATGTAAATGAAACGAAATAAGATAATCAAATAACAATGATCTATTTTAGGGGTGTTATAAAATAGAACTATAGAGTAATAAATATAATTTCCTAGAAAAGTGTTTAGAGAAAGAATTCAAACGAGTTCTTTACAGAAAAATCAATAAGAGTGAGGACATCTCTACGTATGAACACAAGACGTCTAGTCTGCAAACATACAGTACCTAGCCAGGCCTGTTTCAAAAACACATTCCTACTCTCCAATACTACTCCGCTACGGTAATTTACAAAGTGACCATGGATATTATCAGCTCTATTACATGGCTGATGTGTTTACTACATTTAATTATATTTAGAGACCTCTATAGAACATTAGAAAAGCGTGAGAGAAGGTATCTTAGAGAGCATAAAGGTAAAGCGAATGTGAAATGGAATAGCGCAAAGGTATTTATTCTCGGCGACAAGGACGTTGGTAAAACGTCTACTCGAAAACGTTTATGTAATGCAAATATGGACGAGTCAAGCAATGGGAGCTTCATAACCTTCGTGACAGACTACTGGCAAGAACAATACAGCGAATACGTCCACATGTTACGACCCTGTACTTACTGGATAGCCGCACAAATGTCCAGTAATAATCTAGTACAGTATTCAGGACATGTAACTAAAAAGGTGCCACCATGTATATCTGTAGATTTGGATTCATGGACAAAAGCAAGGTTTACTTTAAGCACAATATATATGCATGCTCCAATTGTAGGTATATGTTCATTCTTATTTTGCATCATGTGTTTACTTGTACCTTCTTTAAGGTATTACATGCCATTTTTTTTTTGTAGTGGTTCATGGTATTCCGGCTCTAATTCTACGATTTAATTATGCTTGTATTTTAAGTGGTGGGTTCTCACTTTCACTAATATTACTAGTTCTACTGACTGTCATCATTGCATTTGTGACTGTATTCTATGGACTATTTGTAGGACAGATTATATATAATGTCTCTATTATGTTTATATTTGATGGTAAATTGGCCAGCATTAATAAAAAGAAATTGTGAAGTTTTAACCAGGGGAATAATTCTGGGTTTAATTCTAGTATTTCATCAACATTTAAGGCTTATGCCGGCCCAGTACAGCGAAGGAGGAGGTTACTAGTTATTTTATGTCTAGAACTGACTTCTTACTAACATGTTTTGTAATACCGGGACTAATCAGTTTGGTTTCGTTAAAATTAGGAGGCGCTATTAGCAATTTAATATGGTTTATATTAATGATAGCATGTCGAATTACCCTGATTTTAAAGTCAGGCTCCGGAGGAAAAAAATTGTTTGATATGTTGTAGAACTGATTTTTCTAAGACAGAAAAAAGTTGTTTGATGAAAAACTGGGGAAGGGTGAATGAGATACAGATTTTTTAATATTTAAAAACTGGGGGGGGGGGGAAGGTATTTGGTATGAACTCCAAAGAGCGGAGCACTGACTTTGTATAAATACCATTCTAGAAAATTATAATCACCTTTTTATTTGGTAAACATGTTAATATGTAGAGCATTAAAGCTAAAAACTTTCAATTTTATCAGAACATCTGTAGACAGGTTAAGATTTTAAAATTGCACTTAACTGCCGTTCTTACATAGTTTGCATTTTTTAAAGTTTATTTAATTTACTTTTTATTTTAATTTTTTATCATTTTATTACTTATTATTTTGATAATGTAATTGATGTACTGTAAATGTTAGTCGAAGCGTGTTGCGCTTCGTTGAACTTTTAATCGGAAAGTCGGATATTCCAGACTGATGCCCGCCACGCTGTTTGTATCTTTGTTCAAGAAACATTATCTGCATTTTTCTCTCTTCACCCAGGGTATAAATATGTACCTGGTAGGATGTGAATGACTCGGAATGAAGTTAACAGTGCTGAATACACTTATATCTATGAATACTCCACAGGGAGTGGATTCAAAGTTGCACGTTGTGTATGATTGATTCTGTATAAAATGACCAGGAAAAAAGCTCCTTGAGCAGTTTTCTGGATATTTTAGCTATATAATATTAATAATAATAATAATAATAATAATAATAATAATAATAATAATAATAATAATAATATGAATAATAATAATAATAATAATAATAATAATAATAATAATAATAATAATAATAATAATAATAATAATGAATGAAAAAAAAAATTATCATTATAATTACCATTGCCAGTTACATTATTCACCATTATTTATCAATATTTACCATTATTATTGTCGGCTAATTTCGGTAGTATCTTTATTTTTATGCATATTCTTTAACTCTATAGTAGCAAACATCTTTTGTCATGATATAAATTAGGATAATCTGTCAAATTGCATTTTCACCTGTCTTAGCATTCATATACTCGCACAATCCTTGTATTCTCTCACTCCTGAAGATTGCATTAGCATGAAACAGTCTGTAGAGTGATACAGGGACCCCCGCCCCTAATTTTTCTGAAAATTGTAAAAAATTAGAGAGAAAAAAAGAAAAACATATTCAAATTTTCTGTCTTAGAGTGCCATTTTCGGCCATCTCGAGGTGCCATAATCGTATATTTGCTTACCTCACCCCAACCATGGTGGGTCTGGGGTGGTGTAGACCCTCTATCTGTCAAATTCCCTCCCTGGGCCTCCTCTGTTTCAAATTCATGGATCTGCTACTGCCACCTAAGCCCCACTATGTTTGGGGCTTTATAAAAAAAAATGATATGGCAACTCTAGATGCCTGGAAATTGCACTTTCATATACCTAAACACTTCGGTATTTTTTTAAATATATTTCTTTAAAGTTTTCTTTGACAGAGCAAAAGAAAGTACTGCGCAGTACTGTACTGTCTCACTAAGTGAGGTCACATTTACCTCAGCCCCAACTAGGTTGGGATTGAAGTTGAAAAAATAAGGGTTTGGCAACTTTGAATATCTGGAAATGGCACTCTCGGACTTAAAACAATTTTTTTTTCAAGGTTCTTAATTTTAATTATAATAAACAAGATTTATTTGTTGCAAGAAGTAGAAGGAAGGATAGGCATCTGGAAAGTCCACATCCTTAGCCCCATGGCCGTTGCTGAGGTAGAATAAAGTTTTCAAAGGGCCTTAATTTGACAGATAAGATGTTCAATATTAAATCAAATATATGACAGGGAGGGGCAAGTACTAAATTTTGTACACATAAAATCTAACAAATGCATATAAACTGAATAATATGGAACATTTTAAAAATTGGCACCCATTTTACACCTTAAATCAAGCTAATGTTGACCAACATATTTAAAAAGTCGAAGTTCCTTCATGGGCGCCCTCTACTTCAGATTCCTGCATCCGCCACTGATATATGAACCAATGCAACAATGGAAATGCATATCGCGACATGTCCGATCGTAGTATTATAAACGGTTACAGAGGCTCAGCTAGATAACACAGTAAAGTAGTCTTAAATTAGTAATGTCTTTTTATATATACTACCAGTCATAAACAAGCTTAATTGCTAATTTAAAAGAAACGTAGTTATCAAATCTTCCAATCATAAGACACAGGTATCAATATTTACATACGGCGGTTAGACCTATCCATAAATTACCTGGTAGCAAATTTAAGGGTCTAGCATAGAGGTACATTGTAGTCTAAGCATACGATCTAAATTTTATGCTAATTCAAAGCTGGAATTTACGTGGTTTGGAAGTGGTTATATATTATTATTTTTTTATCTCTTTTTTGATGGACAACGAGATTATTTATTGGGTATACAATAAGATTTACATTTATTATGTTTAAAGATCTCACATTGAATTGAGGAACAATGAAGACTGAATCAGAAGAATTCGAAGAATTGTGCTGCCGAATTTCATCTCGCTCTGTTTTGTTCCATTCACTGTGTTTCGTCGCGTCAAGAGATAGGCCTAATCTCCTTAATAAATAATAATTAAAAAAAAAGCCTTTGTATTTGTATTGCATTTTAACATGAATAAAACGCTAAAATTAGAGGCATCACCAATGGTGTAACGACGAGTTATGAGGCCCGGGGGCGAGAAAATGTGGCCC
>NW_022701552.1:454555-457162 GCF_011630105.1 Anneissia japonica
GTAGATATATATTATTATATATATATATATATATATATATATATGTATGTATGTATACATACACTTTCTATGTTTAAGTTGACAATATTTATTTTACTTCAAAATTAGCAAATTAATTTCACTTTTTTATGATTTTGTTATGTGGGACAAATATTAACATTCGCATATGTATTAAACTAAAATTATGGTACATCTTTTCCCGTGTTGTTTTTCTTATCGTGTTTTGTGTGCTGCCATAGGTGGAATTACCGGTACGGCTCTTCGAGGTACTCGAAAATAAAGATAAACAATATAATTACCTCCGCCAAGAAGGTTAAGTATTCGCCCCTGTTTGTTTGTCTTTTTATTTGTCTGCTTATTTGTCTGTTTGTCAGAAACTTCTCAAAACTTGGTTATAATGATCCATGGCCAAAGAGGTGATTAAATTTTGAAGGGTTGTGGTCAAAGGTCAATGTCGCAATCTACGAAACACTACTGTTTATATATAACAGCCTTGAGCCAACACTTTTTACCAGAATGTCAAATCATGGTCACAATTATCCATATAGCACCAAAGATCTGGGGGTGATTAAATTATGGTCGCATGTCAAGGTCAAAATCGAAGAAAAACTTTTTTAATATAACAGCCTACAGCCAACAATTTTTTTTTTTTATCAGACGTCAAACATAATCAACTTTTAAAGTGTCCTGGTCAATGGTCAAGGTCATAATCAACGAAAAACTACTTTAATTATATAACAGCCTACAATGCACAGATTTCATCAGACTCGGCCACAACATTCCATGACCAAAGTTCTGGGCCAGGGCAGCGAAGATGCCCCCGGGTTCTCGGCGACCCTTATAATACTGTGCATTATAATATAAATAACTTTTAATAAAGGCCTATTAAAGCTTTCTCAATTTTGTTCCTTTTATATTGACGTGTGTCGTATCATGTGACTAAAGCCGGTTTTCCACAAGGTGAATTTATTCTCGCGAATCGAAGGCGTCGGCTCGGTTCCTGAGCACTGATTTGTTGCGCACATTTTTCGCTTCGCAAAAAGTAGAAACAGTTCGAACTACCGTTTTCGCGGAAGAGAAAACTCTGATAGAAATGTGATAAGCATGAACGACGCTTTCGATTCTCGCCAATTAATTCGTCTAGTGGAAAACCGGATTAACGTACTAACAAGAGGAATGAAATTGAATGTGTAGTGTAGAAGTGGTTTGGAGCAGCGGGAACGGTTTGAGTAAGGAAAAGGAGTAGGTACCTGGCCGGGGGTTGCCTGCCTGCACGGATTACAGCAACAACACTTAAGCAATTAAAGAGCACTTGTCTGTAGTCCTAAATTTTAAAATGCCGTTCATTTTTATTATTCTAAATAGACCAAAGTTGCTAAAGACTATATAGAAACCTCGGTCCCAAAAGGGGTCTTTAATTGGAGGGAGACCTGTATTTGGATCAAGAGTGCTATTTAAAATTTGCATGGCGTTGTGTCCGGTGATCGCGGCACTCCACATTTTGAATGTAGCAACGACGAGTTAACGTCGGCCCATTATCTTGCAGCAATGCATAGTCTCAGTTAACAAAAGTGGGACCATTCTACAGTGTTTGTGATTAAGTATAAATAGCAAACAAATCGTTGACCTATTTCGAAATAACGAATTACTAATTCGAAATTTCGGATTAGTAATTCGTTATTTCGGATTACTAATCCGAAATTTCGAATTAGTAATTCGTTATTTCGAGTTAGTAATTCGTTATTTCGGATTACTAATTCGAAAATTCGGATTAGTAATCCGAAATAACGAATTACTAACTCGAAATAACGAATTACTCAGGAGCGAGGACGTAGGCCTGGGCCTAGAGAGAGAGTTGGGACGCGGTAACGCCTTGCCCTAGTTTTCACACGTTTCACTCGGTTTCAGTAATTTTGAAAGGAACACATGAATCATGCTGTCATAATAGCGTTGTTACAAATAAAAAGAACTAACATAATTGTCCATTTAATATTGGCATGTATTTAATAATTTATTCATTATTTACTAAAGTGAGAAAAGAAAGAAAAACAGTATTTACACAGATCTCAATAAATAGCTATTAGTATGGTGATTATGTCTTAGCTATACTGGGAAAAAAAGTCTAGTTTATCATAAATTATAGTGTACTGTATAATGTCTGTTTTTGCATTATTAATAAAAAATATTTTCATTAAAATCGAGACAGCTGAAAATAATTATAGGCCTATGTTTTTCTTTAATTTTTTTTATGTATAAACTTAAATCTTTTTTGTTGCAGTAATTTTTGTTGTACCTGTTACTGTACACACTGTTTATTGAGAAAAAAAAAACCAGTTTCATTCTCAAAGTAATTCAGTTATTGCAACTCGTAAAACATTATACAAATACAGACTCTCTTCAGGATTATTTGGTTGAGACAGTTGTCTTTCTCTCATTAATATCGAACAAAGATCAAACACATTTTTGTCACATGTGTACTGGCTCTTGAAAATTCACTCAGTAATTCGTTATTTTGTATTACTAATTCGTTATTTCGAGTTAGTAATTCGTTATTTCGAATTAAGTAATTCGTTATTTCGAATTAGTAATTCGTTATTTCGGATTACT
>NW_022701552.1:457190-459196 GCF_011630105.1 Anneissia japonica
CTTCGTTATTTCGGATTACTAACTCGAAATAACGAATTACTAATTCGAAATTTCGGATTAGTAATCCGAAATAACGAATTACTAATCCGAAATTTCGAATTTGTAATTCGTTATTTCGGATTAGTAATCCGAAATAACGAATTAATAATTCGAAATAACGAATTACTTAATTCGAAATTTCGGATTAGTAATCCGAAATAACGGATTACTAATTCGAAATAACGAATTACTAACGAATTAAATTTTGATGATTTTATATACTTAAGTGGCACGAATAGGCTTTCGTACTTATCTTATCAATGATAAGATTATTAAACTTGCTCCTATTTGAGCACTGTTATTATTATTTATCTTTGTATATATTGTTACGGTGTTACGCAGCAACTCGATTTGAATATTATTTACAACGATTTCCCAGCTGCGATCTATAAGCTTTTATAACTTAACCACAATTCCACTATTTGTGAGCGTTTCAGTCAGTTGTATGAGATAAGTGCTTGGCTGGTTAGAACTGAACGGTATCCTATTAAGCCTCTGTGTGGTCTAATGGGCATGACACTCCCCTTGATAACGAGAGGTTGCGTTCGAATCCCACCAGAGATACTTTTTTATGCAAATGAAATATAGGAGCTTGTCGTTGATGAGCTATGCTTGATACGATTATTAAAACATGTTCCTATTTGAGAACTGTTATTATTATTGTTATTATTATTATTATTATTATATATATATAGGCCTATATATATATATATATATATATATATGCTATTATGTAATAGCGAATACTGTAGACTTAACAGTGCAACATTACTAATAATTGCTCAGCTAGATTACACAAAAAAGTAGTCTTAAATTGGAGGTGTCTTCTTGTATGATACCGTACTATCAAATTTTGTTGTTAAGGCTTGCAAAACCTCTTCCTATATCCCCTCCAGGGGCGTTATACATGATTTAAAGTTTATAGGGATAGATTCCATAGGTCACATTCCCCACCATGGTTAGTGAGAAAATTTGAAACACCTCTGGATGCCCGGAAAGCGGCTGCAACATGACGTGTCGTTCCCTTATCATGATTAGTAGGGAAAAGACGACACTGCCACCTGAGCACAGTTGGTTAGGGCTGACGGCTGAGGTGTGCACATGTTAAAAAGTAGCACGGTCAGATTCCAGGAAATAGCACCCGCTCCCTTATCATGATTATTAGGGAAAAGACGACACCCACCTGAGCACAATTGGTTAGGGCTGACGGTTGAGGTGTGCACATATTGACAAGTAGCACGGTCAGATTCCCGGAAATACTGAGCACATTATTTATAAAAAAAAATTAATGTCCACTGTGGGGTTTAAATTTTGATCCTCATGTTAAGCTGGCTGCTTAAGTCAAAATCAGACCTGCAATTAGCAATGTGATGCTATTGTTTATGTTGAGTTATAATGACTTTTGTTTATTTGGAATTATAACCGGGAATATATATACAGTACTCATTTATATAATACTTCAAATGGAACTGACTGAACCATGACTGGACTTCCATTTAGCTGCCCAGCTGCTTGTAATTCGTGGAAAAGCCCATGAGAATCGGTATGCCTTCGGGTATTGTTGGCATCTGTGGCGAGCAGGAGGACTTAAGAAAGGAGGTAAGGGCTGAAAAAAAGTCCGAACTACGTCAACGCCAACATGGATGGCGCTGTTGCGAAAATTTCAGTATTTTGTACATTCCCGAAAATTACTTTTTGCCCGAAAATTATTTGTTTGCCCGACAATTACCTTTTTAAATTGTTTTTATTCGATTCGAGTCAACAAAATCGATTTAAAGTATTACTTTTTAATTGTGACATCAACATTTTGAGCTTCAAACATTATTAGATTGAGGGTGGGTGTGGTGTCATCATCAAATGACTAGAATTTAACTGGTAACTTTCACAGAGGGCTGAGGTAAGAAAATTTACAATTGTTGCGCCTGAGTTTGCCGGATGGCATTCTCCATATAAAGTTACTATTATAA
>NW_022701552.1:459718-460906 GCF_011630105.1 Anneissia japonica
AAGTTTTCTTTGACAGAGCAAAAGAAAGTACTGTGCAGTACTGTACTGTCTCACTAAGTGAGGTCACATTTACCTCAGCCCCAACTAGGTTGGGATTGAAGTTGAAAAAATAAGGGTTTGGCAACTTTGAATATCTGGAAATGGCACTCTCGGACTTAAAACAATTTTTTTTTCAAGGTTCTTAATTTTAATTATAATAAACAAGATTTATTTGTTGTAAGAAGTAGAAGGAAGGATAGGCATCTGGAAAGTCCACATCCTTAGCCCCATGGCTGTTGCTGAGGTAGAATAAAGTTTTCAAAGGGCCTTAATTTGACAGATAAGATGTTCAATATTAAATCAAATATATGACAGGGAGGGGCAAGTACTAAATTGTGTACACATAAAATCTAACAAATGCATATAAACTGAATAATATGGAACATTTTAAAAGTTGGCACCCATTTTACACCTTAAATCAAGCTATGTTGACCAACATATTTAAAAAGTCGAAGTTCCTCCATGGGCGCCTTCTACTCAAATTCCTGCATCCACCACTGATACCAGAACCAGTGCAACAATGGCAATGCATATCGCTACATGTACGATCGTAGTATTATAAACGGTTACAGAGGCTCAGGTAGATAAAACAGTAAAGTAGTCTTAAATTAGTAATGTCTTTTTATATCCCAGTCAAAAACAAGCTTAATTGCTAATAAGAAACATAATTATCAAATCTTCCAATCATAAGACACAGGTATTAATATTTATATACGGCGGTTAGACCTATCCATAAATTACCTGGTAGCAAATTTAAGGGTCTAGCATAGAGGTACATTGTAGTCTAAGCATACGATCTAAATTTTATGATACTTAAAAGCTGGAATTTACGTGGTTAGAAAGTGGTTATATATTATTATATTTTTTATCTCTTTTTATTTTTTATGGACAACGAGATTATTTATTGGGTATACAATAAGATTTACATTTATTATGTTTAAAGATCTCACATTGAATTGAGGAACAATGAAGACTGAATCAGAAGAATTCGGAGAATTGTGCTGCCGGGGGCGAGAAAATGTGGCCCGACTTGCAATGCCGTAGCCAGGATTAAACGGGGTGGGACAATATCCGGGTGGACACTTTACGTGTAAATCCAAAGAATGTGGACTCATTCATGTGGGCCCCCAAAAAATTACTCGCTCACCC
>NW_022701552.1:460968-469061 GCF_011630105.1 Anneissia japonica
AAAAGTAGTAAGTAAAATCAACATGTTTTGGGAATTAGCGCCCCTCAACTGATCATCGAGCTCCACCACCCCAATTCACCTTCGCTCCTCCCCCATCAGCCCTCCTCCCCATTTTAAGACTTGTAGATACGCCACTGCGTGTCAGGAAAATATTTTCGTACACGAAGTGTCCGAGATACAGTGGATAATGTCCCAACTAGAAAAAAAACAAAAGACTGTACATGTGCCATTTAATTGTTCACCTGTTGAGTATTCAACCATAAATCAACTTTTGTTTGTACACAAAAATCGCCAATTATTTATTAATTGTGCGTTGCCAATAATTTGATATATTTTGGTATTTGATATTTTGTGAATGAATATAAATCACTGTCTACCTCACATCACCTTCAAGCCTAGCGGTTGCTGGAATGCTATATACTATATACTATAATCAAGCATGTACTACGAAAGCCTATTCGTGCCATTTAAGTATATAAAATCATCAAAATGTAATCCGAAATTTCGGATTAGTAATCCGAAATAACGGATTAGTAATCCGTTATTTCGAATTAGTAACTCGTTATTTCGGATTACTAATCCGAAATTTCGAATTAGTAATTCGTTATTTCGAGTTAGTAATTCGTAATTTCGGATTACTAATTCGTTATTTCGAGTTAGTAATTCGTTATTTCGAATTACTAACTCGAAATAACGAATTACTAATTCGAAATTTAGGATTAGTAATCCGAAATAACGAATTACTAACTCGAAATAACGAATTACTCAGGAGCGAGGACGTAGGCCTTGGCCTAGAGAGAGAGTTGGGACGCGGTAACGCCTTACCCTAACTTTCACACGTTTCACTCGGTTTCAGTAATTTTGAAAGGAACACATGAATCATGCTGTCATAATAGCGTTGTTACAAATAAAAAGAACTAACATAATTGTCCATTAAATATTGGCATGTATTTAATAATTTATTCATTATTTACTACAGTGAGAAAAAAAAAGAAAAACAGTATTTACACAGATCTCAATAAATAGCTATTAGTATGGTGATTATGTCTTGCTGAGCTATACTGGAAAAAAAGTCTAGTTTATCATAAATTATAGTGTACTGTATAATGTCTGTTTTTGCATTATTAATAAAAAATATTTTCATTAAAATCGAGACAGCTGAAAATAGTTATAGGCCTATGTTTTTTTTTAAATTTTTTTAAGTATATTATAAATTTTTGTTGTACCTGTTACTGTACACATTGTTTATTGAGAAAAAAAAGCTTCATTCTCAAAGTAATTCAGTTATTGAAACTCGTAAAACATTATACAAATACAGACTCTCTTCAGGATTATTTGGTTGAGACATTTGTCTTTCTCTCATTAATATCGAACAAAGATCAAACACATCTTTGTCACATGTGTACTGGCTCTTGAAAATTCACTCAGTAATTCGTTATTTTGTATTACTAATTCGTTATTTCGAGTTAGTAATTCGTTATTTCGAATTAAGTAAATCGTTATTTCGAATTAGTAATTCGTTATTTCGGATTACTAATCCGAAATTTCGAATTAGTAACTTCGTTATTTCGGATTACTAACTCGAAATAACGAATTACTAATTCGAAATTTCGGATTAGTACTCCGAAATAACGAATTAAGTAATTCGTTATTTCGAATTATTAATTCGTTATTTCGGATTACTAATCCGAAATTTCGAATAACGGATTACTAATTCGAAATAACGAATTACTAATTCGAAATTTCGGATTAGGAATCCGAAATAACGAGTTACTAATTCGAAATAACGGATTACATTTTGATGATTTTATATACTTAAGTGGCACGAATAGGCTTTCGTACATATCTTATCAATGATAAGATTATTAAACTTGCTCCTATTTGAGCACTGTTATTATTATTTATCTTTGTATATATTGTTACGGTGTTACGCACCAACTTGATTTGAATATTATTTACAACGATTTCCCAGCTGCGATCTATAAGCTTTTATAACTTAACCACAGTTCCACTATTTGTGAGCGTTTCAGTCAGTTGTATGAGACAAGTGCTTGGCTGGTTAGAACTGAACGATATCCTATTAGGCCTCTGTGTGGTCTAATGGGCATGACACTCCCTTTGATAACGAGAGGTTGCGTTCGAATCCCACTAGAGATACTTTTTTATGCAAATAAAATATAGGAGCTTGTCGTTGATGAGCTATGCTTGATACGATTATTAAAACATGTTCCTATTTGAGAACTGTTATTATTATTGTTATTATTATTATTATTATTATTATTATATAGGCCTATATATATATATATATATATATATAATAATGTTATTATGTAATAGCGAATACTGTAGACTTAACAGTGCAACATTACTAATAATTGCTCAGCTAGATTACACAAAAAAGTAGTCTTAAATTGGAGGCGTCTTCTTGTATGATACTATCAGTGAAAATAAAAAACTTATTGTTTATTTAAAAGTGACATTATCAAAAACCCAGTAATTACATATGCCGTTTTACTAAACTATCCGTAAACTACCTGGTAGCAAATGCAAGGGTCTAAGCATAGGCCTAGTAGTATAAATAAATCTAAGAAGCACACGATCTAAATTTTTTGCAACTAAAGTAATTCGATTGTCTAGAAAAACAAGAATTGATATGTGGTATAAGGAGTGGTTATATATACATGTTTTCTCTTTTTTGACGAACAACGAGATTCTCTCCTGGCTATACAATATTAGCATGGTTCACGTCGAACTTGTTTCTAGATAAGATTTGCATTTACCATAGTTAAAGATAAGCTTCAGGTTCCCTGGTTATAATCTTCCTCTTTTTTTCCCTCAATTTTTAAATAATTTTGAAAATTTGAAGAGGCTAATCGCCTCCACCTTTCCAAGTTCTATTTACATTATCTTTTTTTTTTCTTTTTTTTAAATTTATTTAGGGCCTATTTATTTATTAATTTTTTTTGGTGGGGGGGGAATTTTATCCATCTTTATTACATTATCTGTTTCTTTCACTGGGATATAATATTAATAACTTAATCGTCACCATACGCGACACTCCGTATTTTAAAGGTTAAATGTAAAAATACAGTCTTAGAAAACATACATCATGAGGAGAATAAAAACATTGAGAAAACTTTAAAATGGAGCAAGATTTTAAAGATCTGTTGAAACTTGTTTAAACTCTGTTCAAACTGGTAAGAGTTACGCAATTGTATAATCTACTGTAGTTGCACATGAATTAGTTATTCGTTGTCTTCGAATTGTATATCATCGGTAAAACATTGTCGTTTGTCGTTTCGAGAAACTTTGAGTTCAGAAATAAAGTCCACAAAACACTTATCAAGTACGGTACCGGTAGTATTTTATGAACGTGTTCAAAAGCATGAAAATATACACCCCTGTTTCAATTAATGGTATCGACCACCTCGACAATAACATGTACAACAGAATAATGGCGGACGGGGTTGTAGTTTCAGATTTCGTTAAAACCCCAAAAGTAACTGCTGAAGAGAAGCCTATTTTGACCAAAGAAATGGTTGATACTAAGCAGAAAGATGCTACAGTTACCGATAATAAGGAAAATGTTTCAGAAGAAAGAAATTTCAACGTTGTTATTGGTGAAAATTACCTGGTAAAGCGAGCTGATAACACGTGGCGTAAGTATGGCTTGGGCCTGGCTCACAACAACGTCACTTTCATGCCTGCCAGGAGCAGGCCTAGTATGTAGGCCTAGGCCTAGCTTCTCACGCCTTGGTTTGGCTGCGGATGGGCATGGCATAGGTCTAGGTTTAGATAATCAGCTAGGCCTGTTTGGTATTTTTAAATTGCTCTTATTTATTAAAAAAAATATTTTCTTCGCTATTGTTTATTTAAAACAACTTTAATTTTGGTTAATTTTTTATTTTATCAATTTTAAAGTCCTCCTTTCTAGGCCTAGGCCCTCTCTAGCTAGCATACTGTAGGATATAGGCCTAGGGTAGCCTAGACTAGGATACCCCTAGCCTCCTCCTAGGCCTGGCCTACTACAGTACTACTAGATTACCTTAGTGTCTGTACTTACTAATCTATAGGCCTATACTAACTAGAATCAGTGCCAAGTCTATACTGTAGCCTGTAGGCAGTGGGTGGAGAGGGGGAACAGCAGGTGCCTCCCCATATCGGACAGGTCAAGCCCCTCCCCTCCAGCCAGAACTCTTCACTAAAAAAATAGAATTTTTTCTAGGCCTTAGTATTAGGCTACTCCTAGCTAGGCCTAGGTAATGAAAAATAATGGCCAAGGCAGGTCTTCCCAAGTACTTAGGCAGACTTCCCAAGTACTACTGTATGGAATGTCTGTACATTGGTTTCTATGGAAATTTTGCCTAATTTACGGACATACTGTATGGAAATACACAAAATAACTGTACTAGCTAGGGAAATTTATCATAGGAGTAGGCCCATAAATAAATAGGTCTAAATCTAGAACAAATGACTTTTCCATCAGGGTCTTTTGTTACATTGTCCCTAGACAACTCATACTTTTCGGATTACTGATAATTTATTGTGAAAACTAAGAAAAATTAAAAAAATCTTCATCCTGTCCCGTTTGTTTTTAAAATCCCAGATCGAATTACAGATAATCGGCCCCATGGACGATCAGGCCTGTTTTCAAAATAATTATAACTCCATACTTATGTTACACTCAAAGCAAATTATTGGGAGGCGCTACGAAAATTTTCATTTTCTACGGAAATCTGAGGACATGTATGGAAATGTATTTTACGAACTTGAGAAGTCTGCCAATGCTATCAATCATAATACAGTAGTTCTACAGTTACATGATAGACCTAGCTAGTTAGAGGTCAAGGAATTCTTGATAATGTTCCAATAAAGAACAAAACGTAGAATCAATTATGTCCTTGTATCTGTCATTTTACGGAGTTACCATACTCATGTACTATTTGTTATTCAATGTTGCCCAGTGGTATGGTGAATTAGGTAAAAATATTTTTAATATTGAAAATAGCAGTTGCTACTGTTACACCAGTCTCAACCCAATTCCAATTACCGATGGGATGTTATATGGATTTAGGATAAATACAAATCAGAATTATAAATTCGTTTAAGGCTAGTGTAGTGTAGCAATAGCCACTGCCAATAATTAAAATGTCCAAAAGGAATGCAAATATAACTCCTCATCCAAGCCTTACTAATTCTGTGTTTAGTACGCGTACAACCTACCTTTACAGTATTACATAATTTCCATTATTCTTTAATGTTTTTACCTACTTATTTCAAATGATTTTTGTTGGTGTGACAATAAATTTTACATTTGTTAATACACTATTATTACTTTTAATAAATACTTTGGATTTTGTCTTTCAGATAATGCTGAGGTTGTCCAAATTAGACACAATGATTACAAAATGGGAAGAATGGAGTACTATGTTCACTACAAAGGATGTAAGTCCTCTTAATATCTTTTCATATGTATTCCTCCTGAAAATGACAAAACATCATAAAAAATAATTTTGAAATTAACTTGCTCATTTTGCAGTAACATGAAAATTATGAACTTGAGCATAGAAATTATTGAATAAAAAATGTGTACCTTGATTTTTATACTGGATAATGGTAGAAATAATATTAAACACTTCCAATGAATGTAAAATTATTTGTAAACATTCTTAAATATACTAATGTCTATGTTCAAGTTGATAAATTGTATGTTATGTATTTCAAAATGAGTAATTTAATTTCATATTTATGATTTTTAATATTTTTTTGGTATTTTTCATGGGACAATACATCTTGAATATCTTCTCTAAATTGAGTGAACATGTCCTTATTTATTTGTTTGTTTGTTTTTAATTCGAATCAATATAATGGTATAAAGGTATAAAGTGACTGAAAGTGAACAAGTATATTTTAATTTGTGTTTGTTGTCCATGGCAAAATCTTTATTTACATTATATACATTATTTACTTATATGTCCTTGTTTACCAACTGTTGGCATTATTCAATCATCATTCAATCATTATTCTGTAAAATACCATGTGAGTTTTCCTTGCCACAAAATAAGCTGCATCAGTGGTGAGGTCATATTCAGACAATCAACAAAACATGTCAGAATTGTTCATCATCATATTACTTCCACATGAACTACTTGTCTCTCTAATTAAAGACCCATCTAGGTAACGACCACCTCCTATTAAAGACCATTTTGTTGTG
Source organism: Anneissia japonica (assembly GCF_011630105.1). Taxonomy (NCBI): domain Eukaryota; kingdom Metazoa; phylum Echinodermata; class Crinoidea; order Comatulida; family Comatulidae; genus Anneissia; species Anneissia japonica. Next base: position 467,183 of record NW_022701552.1, read on the forward strand.
GAGCCAAATTCACAAAAGTCTTTTTTTATCTTTAAAATGCTAACTAGAGACTATAAAGCTGCTAAAGACCATTTAAGCTCCGGTCCCAAAAGTGGTCTTTAGTTGGAGGGAGACCTGTATTTCCATCTTCTTTATTACAGTTATCCTTCTGATTAAAGACTTCTCCAATTAAAGGCCACCTCCAATGAAAGAACACTTTCCTGTTGTCCTAATTTCACAAATGTCTTATCTTTGTTATTCTAATCAGAGACCAAAGCTTCTAATGCCATGGGAACCCCAGCCTCAAAAGTGGTCTTAAATTGAAGGGAGACCTGTATTGATGTACCTTTTTTTATATAATTCCAAAGTGAATCGTCGTATGGATGAATGGGTGGATGTGAATAGGTTAGATGTCCACCATCCAGTGGAGGTAAAGAAGCAAGTCGATCAAAATATCATCTTTGCTGATCAACCAGACAGAAAAATAACACGTAATCAAAAACGCAAACACGATGAAATCAACCACGTTCAGAAGGTAATTTTAAGACCCCTCTAATTCAAAGAACCAAATAACAATCTTTAATCTATTAACACTAAGCTAACCCACTGGGGTGAGAGGCATGGGGAAATTTTCCTCAGATAATTTTCTTGCCCCCCCCCCCCCCCCAAAAAAAAAAAAAAAACATAGAAGAAAAACCAGAATTCGTCAGAGAGAAAAAGAAATGATATGTATTTTTTACATATTAGTAAACTATCTTAGATATATCTATAAAATCCATTAAATAAGCCTCTGAAACCCCTAAATTGTCATTTTTTCGGGACCACTTTCAAGACGTTTTCAGCGACGCCTGAGCATGCCCATTTTGGGCCACCCCAGCATATTGGCCCCTTTCCCCCCCTAAAATTGTTGGCTACATTTTGCCACATAGTGAGATAAAGACTGGCATACATTTATCAGAATTTATTTTGAAGTAATCAATTTTTGGGACAAATACAGGGCCGGCGGAACGTTTTTCAAAGTGGGGGGGCCCCACTTATAAGATGAATGGGAATATGAATCATGCAGATCTGTAAAAACCTAGGGGATGGGGGTCAACATTTTTCCCAAAAAGGAAAATTTTGATATCTAGAAGGCGGGAAATGAGTTTTCCCGACTTCCGAGGTGTCTTTTAATTACTTTTAAGTTCTTCAAAATTCAAGGTTTCCCCCTCTTGAAAACAGTCAGGTAAATTTATCCCTGTTATTAAAGTAGATAGGCCTTATGTGTGTATACATACATAAAAAAAATTGAGTAGTTGCATACGATTTTTTTTCCATTAATCCATAAATCCCAAAAAGGGAAGGGGGTCTGGGGGTTCTCCACAGGGAAAATTTTGATTCCTAGAAGGCGGGAAATGAGCTTTCCCGACTTCTGAGGTGTCTTTTAACTACTTTAAGTTCTTCAAAAGTCAAGGTTTTCCCCTCTTGAAAATTATTATAATGAATCAATGAACCCAAAGAAAATAGGGAGGTTCGGGTTCTTCCCGGGAAAATGTTAATTTCTAAATGGTGGGAAATGAGCTTTCCCGACTTCTGAAGTACCGTATCTTATAGCGATTTTAATTTAAGTTCTTCAAAACGGTCAGGTATTTTAAAGAAAGGGGGTCGGGGGGTTCTCCCCCGGGAAAATTTTTATTCCTAGAAGCGGGAAATGAGCTTTCCCGACTTATGAGGTGTCTTTTAATTACTTTTAATTTCTCCAAAAATCAAGGTTTCCCCCCCCCTCTTGAAAATGATTCAATAGAACCAATGAACCCCAAAGAAAAAAGGGGTCCGAGTTCCCCCGGGAAAATTTCGATTTCTAGAATTCGGGAAATGACCTTCACTGACTTCTGAAATGTCTTTTAAATGACTTTTTAAG
>NW_022701552.1:469090-479852 GCF_011630105.1 Anneissia japonica
TGGTCAGGTAAATTTTTCTAATTTTTTATTTTATGTGTGTATACATAGGCCTACATAAATAAATGAGTAGTTGCATGCGTATTCTTTTTTTCCATGAATCGATAAATCCCAAAAAGAAAGGGTGATCCAGGGGTTCTCCCCCGGGAAAATTTTAATTCGTAGAAAGCGGGAATGAGCTTTCCCGACATTTGAAGTGTGTTTTAATGACTTTTATGTTTTTCAAAATTCTAATTTTCTGATGTAACATAAAAAAGAAAAAAAAAATCAGCTCACGGGTCCTGAAAAGGTAGGTCTAGAATTTGTTTCCGGTCACACAAAAATCTCCAGACATCATTTTTTCCGCCGGCCATGAAATATCTCTGATTGGTCAGTGGGTATGATGATGTCATAACATATTGGGCAATCACACACAGTTATTTTTCACAAAAAAAGCCTGATAGTGTAGACAGAACTTTTATAAGGCCTGTTGTATGCCTTTAAGTTGCATGACCTTTAAGGTACTGCTGTATATGCCCAAATATAGTCATGATGTGCCTATATATGGTCATGATGTGATGTAATCACAGCCATATTTAGGCATATAATTTTTTTTCAAATAAAATTTTATAGTCTGGACAATGTTTGGTCAAATTTTGTCTGATATTGTATGCTTTTTTTTTCAAACAGATCATGTCTTTGCATGTCTGTTGGTAGTCTGAATATGGTTTAGTTCTTATACAGAATCTGTTTAAACATTTGATTTAACTGATTCAAACATAATTTCATGTCATTTATTTATTTGACACAAGAGCCCTAAAGAAGCAATTGCCTCTGTGATTCAGTGAGTCAGAAGTCCAAATACAACACCAAAAAACACCAAAAATATTTACAATAAAAATTTGATTAAAATTTAAAAAATAAAGTGTATGGTAATGTATGTAATTACTTGGATTATTGCTTTATTGTTCATGTTATTTCAATACTTTCCATATTATTGCATTTTTCAGAGTTTGGCAGAAATGGACCCAACAACTGCAGCTTTAGAGAAGGAACATGAACTTGTTAGTAAAAAGCTTGTTTACATCTATTTGTAACTGTGACATAATAGTGACAGTGGTGCATATTACAATACATGATCCCAGTCCTCAGCAACCAACCCATCCCCTGCTTTTTCATCATTAGAGAATTGACATTCCAATTAAAAATATTTTTTTTTTTGCATTTTTTTTGGCAGATTACTAAAGTCAAGTATGTAGATAGGATCCAGATTGGCAAGTATGAGATTGATGTTTGGTATTTTTCACCCTACCCTGAAGAATTTGGTCGTCAGCCCAAGCTGTGGGTTTGCGAGTACTGTCTAAATTACATGAAGTTTGAAAGAACATATAAGAAACATATGGTAAGGCACACAACAATGATTCTTCCTTTTTTTGAGCTTCACTCGGTTAAACAAAAAAATTAAACTACCGTAAAACCTTGAATAATTCCCTTTGCTTCCTTTTTGAGAGGACCCTTGGATGGGCTTCTTTTCAAGATTAATTTTGAAAACTTAAGAGGGGAGGTTCTTTCCAAAGATATTTGAGATTGCTACTATACAGAATTTTTGCAACTAAGGAATTTCAAAATTCTGTTTAATATTTTTAAAATTTTAATCATGCTAGTACAATAACCTAATATTGGTACTGACATGCTATCATAATCAAAGATAACTTCCAGTGGCGTAACGCTGGGGCCCTTTTCCAGTCCCCGTTGCCAATTACATTGTGGGGTTTAGATGTGTTTTTAAATCATGTTTGTCATTGTATAATCTTTTTTAACAAAGAAAAAAATGATATGATATTAGTGTGGGGATCTAGTAAGAATTTCAAATAGAAGGGACTTTCACATATGAAGAGTCTACTTCAGCCCCACTATGGTGGGGGCTTCTCATTTGGCTTTTATTGAAGGTTTTTACGGTATGTTATGATCATTCAAAATCATAGCGGGAATCGAACCTGTGACATTTAAACAAATTTTCCAATGATTTGATTGATTGATTGATTGATTGATTGAATTTATTTGGTATGAACACCAAGGATAGCCCACAAAAGACTTATTTCTAGTGGGATCCTTCTGGTGGTGATTGGGCAGTAAACCGGGAGACAATCCCCTACTCTTTTCCGCAGAGTGTACTGCGTTTTTTAACCTGCACATGGGCCATAAATGCTCACAGGACCAACAGCTTAAACATCTCATACGAAAGACGGTGCGCTATTGTAACTTGTATTTCAGCCCTCCAGCTGAAACACAAGGAGGCAGCAATGGGAATTGAATCTGGGACCTAGAGATTTCCACGGTTTAGTGCACACACAGTGGCTACCACCAGATTTTCCCACTGAGCTAATCTGCTCTCTCTCAATAATTAGTAATTTTAACCTTCTACCACTTTTTTACCTCACATTTTTTTTAAATAATCTTTTAAAAGGAAGTTATTTTATGCATTGATCTTGCCTTCTTTCTGTAATATATAGAGTACATGTACTGCACGGCAGCCCCCTGGCAAGGAGATCTACAGGAAAGGATCAATATCTGTATACGAAGTGGATGGACATGATGCCAAGGTTGGTAACACTTACAATAATAATAATAATAATAATAATGCGCTATTTACATATTGGAATAAACTGCCTTTTTGTGCTTTACACTATCCATGGAATGTTTTAAATATTTATAAATGGGTTAGATAATATGACATATGCCAAAAATCAACCCATCCAGTATATGAAAAACAGGATATATAAGTGCTGTTTACAATTATAGTAGAGATAATAAATATTTAAAAAAAATGTACCAGTAGTTCTTGGTTTGTAATTATAAAACCGCCAAGTTTATTTCGCCTTTGTGACTTGACTGTGCTCAACTGAACTACTTGCCGGTAGTGCTCATGTTGACTTTCACCCACAAACGCTCAACTACTGTACGCACAACTGCAAGTTGCCCAGTGTACGTATGTTGCTTCCGACTTGATTTATCTACAGATAGGTGTGATGCAGTGCTACCATAATTGGATACATTCATTGATAGCGTATACATTACTGCAACGGTTTCTGTAACTTCATCGAAAAAAGCGCAAATGTTCATAGTGATAAAGGTATGTTGCGAGATAGATTTTACAGGTTTCATTACATATTTTCCTATGCCAAATTTCTCAAAATACAAACCAGAATATTTTTATCCTGTAGATATATTGTCAGAATGTTTGTCTCCTGGCAAAGTTATTCCTGGACCATAAGACACTGTACTTTGATGTGGAACCATTCCTATTCTACATACTCACAGAAGTGGATCGTTACGGGGCACATATTGTTGGTTTCTTCTCCAAGGTATTGTAGTTTTTTTTAATTTTATTTTATTTCAAACACTAACCAACAGGTAAAAGTCAATTACATGCATGTCTTAATTACATTAATGAAAGTATTACAAAATACTGCACAAATATATTATTAATTATAAACATTATTAAATTGATAATTTTAAAAAGATATTGCATTGAAAATACATTACAAAAAAGTACTGGCATAAAATCTATATAAAAAAAAAATAGAATATTAGTTATAAGATAATTCACATTTTTTCATTTATAGCTTCATTTAACAACAAAGATCAATATATAACAACTAATAATTTGGGACCATATTTTATAACCAAATTTTGTTAGGTCTCGGGCAAAGATACTAGAAATACAAGATAGAGTTCTCGCGTTGTAAAATTGAGGCGGAAGTCGTGCCAAACGTAGGCGGCGCCCTTATTTTTAACCATGCAAGTTTCCTATACTTCGTGCCCAACGTACAGGGCGCCCTTCTGTTGCTAAGTATATCCAGACGCAAAAGGCGCCCTTCCTTTTTCACTAATGGAGGAAAACTTTTTCACTAAGAGTGCGTCCAACCATGCGATTCTGCGCTGTATTGTTGTTTTATTCTTTACTGATTCATGATTATGCTTTAATTGTTTTGTGTATTATTTGGATAATAGCAACGATTTCTACCACCACCAAGGAGGTTATGTATTCACCGATGTCACTGTCTGGGTGTCTATTCCAGTTTGTTTTTATATCTAGTATCTTTGTTGGGAATTGATAATAAAATACGCGACGACTTGGTAATGAAAGTTTGGCAGAAGTTTTTTTAGATCCAGCTGTAGGGGGCGTCCCATTGTTTGTATTCCCACCATGCATTTCGGTGGAACACTTTTTTTGTGTGGAGAACTCTATCTTGTATTTCTAGTATCTTTGGCTTGGGGGAAACGTAAGAGCTACACTTGATACTGTATAACCAGCATCTTATGAATTTTGGGAAGTGGAGAGCTGATAATTTGGGACATTGATGCTTTATAACCAAGTCTGTTTATAAGTCTTGGAAAGAAATTTAATCACTGTAGAACACTTGAACAAGTCTAGATATGGAGTGGACAGTTGTTAACCACAACTTTGCCCAGCTGTAGTTACTTCATTTTAAGTATGACTCCTCTCGTGTATGGTATAATGAAGAATAGAAGAGGAAAAAATGATCTCCCCAGGATTAAACCCCCAATACCCTTGACCTCTTTTGCAAATGCTCTAACTAAATCACCTGCTGATTTAACCTGGTATACTCCCTAAAATCTGCTTCTTTTTGCATCTTATTTTTTTTCTGTTTGTTTAACAGGAGAAGGAATCACCAGATGGTAACAACGTTGCATGTATTTTAACTCTTCCACCATTCCAAAGAAAAGGGTACGGCAAGTTACTGATTGCCTTTAGTAAGTTTCAAAGTGTTTTAAATTAGTATTTGCCATATATTTTATCTGTTTTCTGACACGATATCAGCTGTATAGGGTCTACACCAAGAACCAAGTTTGTATTCCCTGGTTCTAACTCTGCCTGTACTGACCAAGTGAAGTTAAAAGTCTTGTCATTGTTTTAAGTGCACAAAAATGCTAACATTAGGATATACAGTATAACAAAAAAAGAAAATCACAAAATATATCATATACTCTCTAGCAAATCATGAAATTTGATATGATGATAGTAAGTTATTGAAGGTCGGTTGAAGTATTTCGGCACCATACCCAATAGTGGCTTCAAAGCGAAGGGGGGGGGGGGAGGAGGCTGGTATGGATGGGAACAAGCTCACCCCTTCCCCCCAAATATTTCAAAATTATAACAAAAAATGGAGAAAAATAGAAAATTATATTCCAATTTCAGTTTGAGAGTGCCATTTCCTGTGCCCTAAACATACAATTTCTTACCTCAGCCCCAACCATGGTGAGGCTGAGGTAGATCTTTTATTTGTGCAAGTCTCTCCCCTCCTCCCACCCCCATTTCAATTCCTGGATCTGCCACTGTTATGCAATTACTCAAGTTCTAAGGGCAATATTGAAAAATAGAAGCAGAAGGAGCCAAATTTCCTGAAAAAAAAATTTCCAGATTATTATTGTATATTTTATGAAAACAAGTAAGAAATAAAAAAGAAATATTATTGTATTGCAATATTGTTGTTTCACCAAGGTTATGAGCTGTCAAAGATTGAAAACGCAGTCGGCTCACCCGAGAAACCGTTATCAGATCTTGGCAAACTAAGTTACCGCAGTTACTGGTCGTGGGTTCTTCTCGAAATATTACGGGATTTCCGTGGTACACTTTCCATCAAAGATCTCAGGTAAATTTTCCAAACCATTTTCATATTCTATTGCCTAGTGAATTATTTTGTGTTGTAGTTTTTTTATATTTTGTACTTGTCTTGGTTTAGATACTGTCTAGAGATTCAGCTGGGTTCCACTATTACAAGAAAGGTTAATTTTTTTAGTTCATTGGTAAAGCATGCAGCTTTCATAATATAGATAATATGTGCGTTGAACATTGTTTACTTAGCATATAGTTATTAGCTTAAAATAACAAATATAAATATATTGAATATTTTCTATGCCAAGTAATACTGAAAACTTTATTGGTCCAAAATGAAAATTTGTTGTGTTGACAAAGCTCATAAACCCCCCCCCCCCACCAAAACAGGCACATTAAAACATAAGTACATATTCAATGGTGTTGTTATATATTGCATCATATTTGAAAAGTTGACCTATACATTATTCATTAAGAGGTTATTTTTAATGGTTGAACATAAGTTGACCATAGGTATTTATACGTTAATCATTAAGAGGTAATTTTAAATGGTTGAACATTAAAATGTTTAGATTAAGATAAATATATAATTGAATTAAGTTAGTGTATTAGCTGTTGAAAGTAAGAACGAAAACCATTGAAACTCTCCTTATTTAAAATCTTTTTAAAAGAGTGCACATATTAGAATCGAATTAAAATCTACTAAAAGTAAGTTAAATATAAAATGCAAAATTATAGAATTGAATTGCACATTTTATAAAAAGTATACAGGTATATCAAATTACTGGTCATTGTTGATATAATTGCACATATAGAGAATTGGTAAATGTTTTAAAGTTCCCTAAATAAATAATTAAAGTAGATCGTTTCGTTTCACTGTCGAGTTGAATGTGTAAATAATACATATTCATCTATAATAATTCGGTCACCATATTCTTTAACTAGACACTTAAATTGGTAGTAAACAAAATTAAAAGATTTTCTTATTAAAAAGTAAAATTAAATTATGTAGCCATTAGAAACGTAATTGTTCATTGACAGTATATTATTCTTTTAAGTAATTCATTGTTTTAGTTGAGTTGTTAAATGTTTTCCAGATTTTACACAGAAAATATAGCTTTAGCTTTAATAAATAATATGAAAAAAAAAATAACTAAAACACAAATTTTATCTTAATCTCTTTAGTCAAATGACAAGTATTGCCCAGAATGACATCATCAGCACACTGCAAGCGCTGAACATGGTAAAATACTGGAAAGGCCAGCATGTTGTTTGCGTGACCCCAAAGCTGGTTGAAGAACACTTGAAGAGCACACAGTATCGCAAACCTCGTCTCACAGTCGACGTGTCATGTCTGAAGTGGAGTCCGCCAAAGAAACCAAGTGCAAAGTTTGGCTCCAAGCTGAAAAAATGAACTAGATATTGGAGAATTCGATGAACTAAAAGTCAACAGATTGAGAATGGTTTTAAAAATGATTTTATATTCATAGTCTCTTTGAGTCATGATCCTTATTTTTAGCTTTTTGAAATCTGATGTTGTGAACCCTCAGCCATAGCCTTTGTCCTCTGAGTAACAATCAAGTAAATAGCTGTATTTATATTGATTGTGGATGATTGCTATCACGTAGGTCCCAGGCTATGTACCTTACTCTTATGCAGGTCTTATTAAGCCATTTTCTAACATGGCGAGGCGAGTGACCGAGTGGTTAGACCTTAACATCAGCACTGGTTCGAGCCACCACTCCTTGCCCATGGTTCAGTTTATAGTACCAAGTGTTCTCAGATAAAGAATTAATGTGGAGGTTCAGTATAAACGTCTTGTTTGTGGAAAAGTTCAGGGTGTTACCATGATGCTATACATGTACAGTAGTTCGTTTCAGACCATGTCATTGAATCGTTTGAACATGAAGCTACTGTAAGTGCCTCTTTACAGCGGCTAGGTAGTCATGGACCATGCCCATAAGCAATTCAGCACAATGACGCTGTGACTTATGGGTCGTTACCCCACCTTTATTTTTTGTTTACATCAGAGGGATAATCATTTTCAAAATTTTTAATGACAGTGCTTCAGCTGCTTACATTCTTCTAATTAATCATAGTATAAGCTTGCTACTGTATATAAACATAATGCAAAATGTGGTCGAATATTGAAGAGATATATATATATAAAACCCACCATGAAGACAAAGGCCTTTGTAAACAACAGTTTCGGATATCTCTGGATCTTCCGCTGAAGTTCATAACTTAACCATGGTTTACCGGGATTAAACAGTTAATGTATGAACAGTATAAACAGATTAATGGAATTGCAACTGGGTTAATAGTTATCGATCTAATCTAATCATATTTATAAATTAAAGAAAATGCATACAGTAGCAACATCATGCTTCATAATGATAATAGTATTGTAATATATCTTACATAGCACCCACATTCACTTTAGAACAGCTCTTTTAAGCAAGGCCTCATTGATTTACACTTCATATGTTGCAACAACATATCTTTTTTGTACCTACATAAGGCCTATAACAGATACTCTGGCAATTACTACAAGTGGAGCCTTTTGGCAGTTACCGTGCACCAAGAATCTCATAATATGTAATTTTTCTTTGGTGGCTGTGGCATAAACATTATCAAATTAGTATATCTTAGGTTCAAAATTATTATCATCCTTTATTATCCATCCAAATGTATCTTTAGTAGTCATCTCAAAAGTATATAAACTCACTAATGAGGGTGGTGTAGCAAAGCACAGTAATATTTTCTGTAAAAAGCCAATTGTAATAAATAAATACAAACTTTTGTATATTTGTACAGTAATTCCGTTTAGTTGTCTCTTTTCCAGTACTATCTTAAGTTTCCTTTATTGACAATATCAAAACGTTATGTGTTTAGATGCTCTTTCTCAGTGATAAACATCAAATTGTGTACACTGAAATCGTTATTGACCGTAAATACAGGTTTCCCTCTCAGGGACATATACCGGGGGAGGGGTAGGCATGGCTACCCCCCCCCCTTTGTACTCGGTGTTAAAATTTTAAAGCTTGTTCTTGCTAGATACACATTTTTTCCAAGGATAACTCAAAATAAATACTTCTAATCTATGTAAATATGTATCGGAACACGTTATACATATGCCTACTATAATAACACATAGGCCTAAGCGTGATTAAAAAAAAAATCTTAAATCCATGTCTTAGGCCAGGTCTTTCAGATACAGAAATGTGATATTGTATGGTTCAGTTTGGTTTTTATCGTTTTGCAAGCTATATAAAGTTTTGTTTTAATGCTATAGTACTACTAGTATGATGACGACAATGATAATGATGATGATGGTCACAATAGATAATAATATTAATAATATTAAAAAGTAAAGAAAATTGTGCTTAGGCGAAAAGGTAAGTTGTGATTTGTTGATCACAATTATTATAGTATAGTTAGTAAGCTTTAGTTAGGCTTAAGTTGTCTAGGATATTAAGTAGATCCCTGATAAAAGATTATGAGAAATTTGTTGGCGCTTCATTTTGACTATATAATGGTGATGTGCTGATGAATTTTACTATATAAAAGTGTCATTTCCGGCCATCTAGCGGTACTATTTCCTCCAATTTTCGCACCACAGCCCCAACCATGATGGGGCTGAGGTGGTTGTGAAATCACGGCTTTGAAGTATATAAAGTACATACTCAAAAGCAATCTTTATAAGCTTTATTTTCTATGGTACATCACACATTTTAATAAGATCTCTAGGGTTGTCGAAAATCGCTGATAAAAGATCATGAGAAATTTGTTGGCGCTTCATTTTGAGTATGTAATCAATGCCGTAGCCAGCTATAAGGACAGTTAGATAGTCTCACACAATTTTTTCTATTGGGTCCACAAAGAATGTGTCTAAATTTTCAAAAATGGGTCTAAATTATGCTGTTTCACAAAATGAGTCCTGTTTTCTCATATTTTCGTGTAAAATTGGTGAACTTTTAAGAAAATGGGTACAGAATTTTTATATTTTTGCGTAAAATGGGTTCACTTTTAAAAAATTGGTCTACATTATTTGAATTTACGCCTAAAGTGGGTCCACAATGATACTGTTCCGCACTGTTTAAAAATCCTGGCTACAGCATTGTATATAACAGTGATGTGGTGATGATGAATTTTACAAAAAGTCTCATTTTCTGATCATCTAGCGGCCAGTGGCGGCTCTAGGATATATTTTCTCAGGGGGGGGGGGCGCCCAAGTTGTCCGACAGGGGGACTTGAGCTCGTAGGCTCGAGCTGGGAGAAGGGGTGAGATTTTTTAAAAAGAATATCAACCTCTAGATGACCGATTGGCACTATCAGACTGACAGACATGTGTTGGCTTCTTGTGGGCATATTTTTATATGTTAAATGGTCTGACTGTCGATGACCATACACCGATGACGGTGGTGATGATGTGGCTTGTGGTGGTGACAAAGTTTTAGACGCACGCATGTTCACGGTATTCTGATGAACAGTACAGTAGTAATGATTTACTATCCAAAGTGTAAGCGTTCTATCTCCAGAGGACTTTTCTGCAGCTTCAGCAAGTACTGACGTATTTTGCTTAGCGAACTTATGGTATATTTTTTTTTCCATCGTCATGGGAGGGTGGAAAAATATAAAAATAAAATTGAGTTTGAGCATCAAGGTGGAAGAGAAAAGGAATTATTTATAAATGTAAACAGTGTAGTATTGAGATTATACAATATATAATTTTTTTCAGGGTATGAGATTTCAGGGGAGTAAGAATAATTTTTCTTTAAAATTATGTTTTTGTTTTTTTCTGAATTTGTTATTGGCGGATAGGGTGCCCTAAATGGCCAAAAATAACATTTTACTTTTATTTGAAATCACCATCAATTGCCGGTCGGAGGGTTCGCTAAACAAGGCATAAAAGAGTGTTCCCGGGCTTGACAACACTTTCAGCACTATCTGATTCCTTCATTCTATGATGTTTTATGACTAAACCGTTTCTAGGCAGTGGCGTAACACCTATGAGCCTTTTCTGGCTAAAGTTAGCCAGGGGCGGATTTAGGGGGGGGGGGCCGGCCCGGCCCCGGCCCCCCCTTTTGGGAGGTAAAAAAAAAGAAAAAAAAGAAAAAAAAGAGAGAAAAAGAAAAAAATGAT
>NW_022701552.1:479871-491478 GCF_011630105.1 Anneissia japonica
CCCAGAATGTCTCAAATGTTATGTTCGGGCGTCTAGAACACAACAATTTCGCGGGGGCATGCCCCAGACCCCCTACGACAGTGTTGTCTCAATCGGCCCAACTTTCGGCCCCCGCTTCAGGCCCCCCTTTTGGACATTTCTGGATCCGCCCCTGTTAGCGGCCCTGGTCTAAGAAGCCCCGGAATACTATTTGATATTTTCGCAGCAGCCCCATTATGACCAGAAAGTATGAAAAAAAAACAACATGAAAATAAGCAATGAAAACGTCAAACACGCTGGAACGGATGGGCCCCTACGCCAGTCCTCTTCGTTATGCTACTGTTTCCAGAACAAAATGACAAAACCTAAAGTGAAGTCTACAAATGAATTGATGACCTATTTTGTAAATTACTTTTCCTAGTCCTTATGTTGTTCCTAAAATAAAACCGAATTACTGTATTATATATGTATGTATCGATGTAGTCAATGATGTTCCACGTATGTCTTGATGGTATAGAACACAGGTGGGCAAAGTGCGGCCCGACAGCGATTTTTTTTTTTTTTTTTTTTTTTTTTGCGGCCCGCAGATATAAATTAAAAACCCTATAGGCCTTTGTGCGGCCCGCCAAGCAACATTCGCTAGAAAACACTTTTTTTAACGACCCGACACCGATTATATGTTAAAAGGTAATATTATAACTGGGAACAAAGTGGTGTAAAAGCAGTGCTTGGAGGTTTTTTGAAGCACACTGGAAATATCAAAGTGTGGGTGCGGCTCGATGTTCAATCAGAAATTCATTTTAGCCCTCCGACCGATTTTTATGCTCACCCCTGGTATAAAAAAAAACTGCAGTTGTTAAAATAAACTACGGAAACTTTGGCATAATTTGAGACATAAACATCTAACATTTGATAAATGTTTATGTCTTAAATTATGCCAGTGTCCGGAGTTTGTTTTAACAACTGCATATACATATTAACAATTGTACATATATATGTATGTATGTATATACAACCGTTTAAATCATCTCGTTTACCTCTCTGTTATGTTACTTCGAAATACACTCTCACGGTCAATAATGACGCTCGAACAATGATAAAAATTGACTTTTTTTTAAGCAATGAACTACTTGTACTTTTTTTGTTTGTTTTGTTTTTTGCTTTTTTTAAAATTTTAATTTTAGTCCTTGCTCTATTTTCGTGTTATTGAATTTGCTTTTTAATGTTACTGATATTGTATTATTAACAGTGGTGGATTAAAGGGACGGGGGAACGAGTCCGTCCTCTTCCCTACGTTTTTAAAAACTAGTCTTATTTATTTTTAAATGCATAAAATTTATATTAAAATTTAAGTATGGGAGTGCCATTTCCCTGCCACCTGGAAGTGCCATAATAAAAAATCTGAGGTGTTCTAGACTCCCATCTGTAAAAGGTCTTCCCTGTGTGCCCCCCCCCCCACTCTACTTCGAAACCTGGATGCGACACTGATGGCCCCACTAGTTTTTTCCTCTGCCTATGAGCAGCGTCATTAACACTCATGCAGGCTGACTGCCCTCATTGGTTTTGTACTGGATCCTGCCGATCACGCCAATAAAATTTAACACGAGCTTATGATCTATAGCCTATGAATCATCAATCATCAATTGTGTCAATAATGTCTACCGTGGGATTCAACATTGCCATCGAAACTACAAGGTCCACCAAAGCGACCTTGCGCAATATTTACCTCAATAAATTTGCATAAGTAGGCGTTACTCGTCGGCAGTTTAAGACAGGTAGGTACAAAACGCGCACATAATTTCTGTAAGATTAACTAATTCTCTCTTAATTCTTAGGCCATTTAGAGGTAAACCTGTGATGATTTTTTATTTGTTGACGATATGAGGGTGAATTCAGACCAACCGCAATGCAGCGTTTGTTCTCTGGCAGGTCCCTGGATTCATCGTCCTCGGCTCGGAGACCACATTCATCACCCGGCTGAGCGCTCCATTTTTATGTTGCTATGAAATTCAACTAGATATTATCCCCTCAATATCCATACTTGTTACGTTTCACTAACAATATAGTTTTTCAGCCACAGATCCTAGAAAAGGTGCATAATAGGAACATAATAGGTTCAATTATTATACCTCTAAAGTACTAGGTGTATGACAACAATATTTATACTAGACTAATACTACTGTGCATAACCAACCCAACGGTGTCATAGAAAATAATTGGTCATCCATTGAATTCAATTTCCACTATAGTCCTACCTCTAAATAACAACTCCCTGGTCCTACATAACGTGGTGAATTTGGCGTTGTCCGGATCAGAGGTGGCGCCAGGTTTTGCCCGAGGGTGGTTGTTGGGGGGGGGGGGGAAGAGCCCACAAAGCCCACAAATGTAAAAATCTACCACAAATGTAAAAATTAACCACAAATATCAAAACATCCAATCCGCAAATGTCAAAAGTTTTTTTTCACACAATAATAATCCTCCGCTCGAGTAAATTGTGACAGTCTTTAAACACCTCAAACATATTTATTTGTACATTTTATCGTAAAATAACTTAAAAAGCCTTGGTATTTTTTTCTCATCACAGTATTGACCCAACAGATTTGAAATGGAGTGAAAGAAACAAATGGAAAACTTGAAAATTTTTGCAAAGCCGCCTTACATGAAAACGGGCCTAGCCCTAGACTATAGAGTGATACAAATAACGTTCTTCTGACTCACTTGCCATCGTAGTCAAAAGAAACATCTTATTCTACAATTCAGCAATTTAGGTTTGTCCAATAGTTTAAATATTTCATACAGAAATTGCAACAAAATGACTTGGTGACAGTATTTACGCTGAATAATACCTCTAATCAACAGCGATCAACTTAGTCAGCGCTTGATGTGGTGAGCCTCGCGAGTGACAGGCCTAGGCTTCCTAGAAGCCCTCTCGAAATTCTCCATATTTTTAGTCTGAATGGCAATTTAAATCAAGTCAATCTTAATCCCATAAATCTCTGAATCATTCAAAATATATACATTGTTATAAAAAGTATCTTCTACACTAACTTATTACATTTTAGACGATTTAATAGACACCACTTTCGACTTAACTCAATGCGTTAACATAGGACTTTACGGTGTAAACAACTTTTAATACCCAATCGGCCAAATTTTGATGACGTCATCTTTGGTGACTAATTCGGTCTATTGTAAAAAAAAAATCGCCCACAAATGTAAAAATCTGTTTAACCATAATGTAGTCAACATTTCACCTACAAATGTAAAAATGTCCATTTAAATCCTTAGAATATTGAAAGACCCTATAGATTAACTGCTATAGTGTAGCAGCTAAAGCATTAAGTTGCGCATTTTAGTAGAGCAGCTACTAGCTGTGCACTTAATTACAAAAACATGAAACTTGGCACAAAATAGATTTGATATTTGTGATTAAAACAAAAGTTGTTTGCCAAGAGTTTCTGACGCCTACTATGGCCGCCAATTCGAATTGTAAGGCCCTCTGAAAGAAGGGATCCATATATCTTGATAACGGATAATCGTAGAGACTAAATTTTGATCTCAAATTGTTTGGAACATACATGTTTCTATTTGCATTAATACAATGTTTTGTCCAAAAGTGAAAGGAAATGACATTGATAAAGTTTTACCTACAAAACTTACAGTATATCTGTATCCCTATAACCGTTAATTATAGAGATTTAACTTTGGCCTCATATTGTTCAGAACATGCATGTTTCTATTTGCACTAATGTAACTTTTGACCAAAAGTGACAGGAAATGATGCTTCTGACCTTTGACCATAGGTACGCTGTAGCATATCCTATCTCAATAGTCTTAAATTGTTTCAGAATATGCATGTTGCTATTTGAACAACTGCAACGTTTTGTCTAAATGTGACACGAAATGACATTTCTGACCTTTTGACCCTAGGTACATTGTAGCATGCGTATCTACATAACCGTTAATTACTTGAACAGCTCAGGATTTCTTGCAAATATGTATACTGGTTACAACAAAAACATCTTTTTTAAATACAAATTTGATTCCATGCTTATGACTTATTATATATTTTTCCTTAACCATTGATTTACTTGCGAACATTGGTAAAATGGGGTCGGGGCTAGCAAAAAAGAAAAAAAAAACTAGCTCCCTCATCAGTTTTTATTCTTTAATTAGGTGGTAAACTAATATTTTTTATGGGGCCTAATCTATATGATAAGCCTGCAGCTGTAATACCTTGTTTTGATTGGTAAGATGTGCGACTAATAACATGTAATTAATATTTTTTTTGCTTTTTCATGACTGCATAATAAACAATATCAAATTTCATTTATTCTTATACTCTTTTGAGAAACATTTGTTTGAATAAAGCAGTTTATTTCAAGTTATTTATTAAGTACATATGTTAGTTGGCCACACTTCATTATAGACATGTTGTTAGCCATAACCACATCCCAGAAATCCTGGGATGCTGGGATGATTTCCAGCTAAAATTTAGAATGCCTTTAACCAGATATTAAATGATGTTTCCTTCCAAAGACCATGGATGTTTGACAGA
This sequence comes from Anneissia japonica, assembly GCF_011630105.1. Classification (NCBI taxonomy): domain Eukaryota; kingdom Metazoa; phylum Echinodermata; class Crinoidea; order Comatulida; family Comatulidae; genus Anneissia; species Anneissia japonica. The sequence continues at coordinate 484,409 of NW_022701552.1, forward strand.
TGTTTTTATGGCTTCTAGCCACAAAATCTGGAATGCAAATGTTTATCTTTTGTTTTTATTTTTTATTTGAGGTGGTATTTCTACAATACAAAGTATTCACACTGAGGTTTAAAGTTATACCAGACAATTGTGACGAAAAGACCATAAAAAGGGCTGTAAACTCGTAGCCTACTCTATCAAGATGGTTTTTAATGTAAATGAATAGTGCATATCATTAACCTTGAGGGCTCAGTGATCTCAATCGGACAATTTTAAGTAAAGTTAATTGCTAGTTTGAATTATAATTATTCTCTATAAACTGGCCTACATAGTTCTGAGAGTACAGAAAGAAACTCCATAGCAACAATACAGTTCTCGTTGAGCTATAATTGCGATGACATTTTCTACGGTTGCTGGAAATAGGTTGAGGAGTAGAAATTTTCTATTTTTAAGTCGATAGTCCCTGGGGTTAATTAGTGATACCCCGGGGAAATTGGTTATACCTTTTTAAAGCTGAAGCATCCATGTACTGATTATTGCATTCCCAATGTTCTGATAAATTTCAAGACATGAACTGCTTCGTATCTTTTGCCATGCTCTGTAAAATTACCTTTGAAAGATATTTCAAAAGCAATTGTAATGTCGGCACGCACGCTATGGTTTGATTATTTGTTTAAATATCTATGTACACGATTTGAATGATGTAAGTGTAAACATACTTCATTAAAACGTTTTTCTACATCACTGAAAATAGTGCCGATGATTGTTCTATTGGGGTCAATCCCAAGTTTCAATAACCACGACTAGTTTCATGTACTCAACCGCAATCTACATCATTTCTGATCCGCTTCATGCACTGCCAGAGGGCAAAATGATTGTTTACCGAATCTTTTCCAACGAGTCATGAAACAGTTTCGTTGTCTTTGAATTAATTTAAGGCTATTTCCTTTATTTAGGTCATCTACGTAAGCTTCGTACCTCAAAGTATACAATTGCACTACAACTACTTTTGGGACATACTTTAAAGTTTGTTCAACTATTTTGTACACGATTTTGAATGATTTCATGAATACGTTTTAGATTTATTTCACTGCAAAGAACCGAAATATTCTCAGTAGGTCTAGCCTAGCTCTGTGACTATTTTACTATTTTATAAATATCTCTTTGTTTATTCAGAAATCACATAAATATAGCATACGAGTACTAATAAACGTATTATTATCTGATAGTTTCATTTATCTAGTTGGGGGTCTGAGTTTGTGTAGTGAATAAATTTTCAATGGTCTAATGACGTCTGAGGAGGTTTTATTTTTCTTTTCTTTTTCTAAACAGTCATAAAATAGGCAGTGTAACAATTCGAGAGTAATGAATTACATTAGGACTAATGTGAACGAAGTGGCCCATCATGAATGGAAGCCAGGGGACCAGAAAAGTTCTGTGATAAGATAATTTGGCTTCATACCTTCCAATTAAAATACCTACAACAATGGTTTCATATGCGTTTCATTAATTTCGAGTAATGCAAATAGGCATGTTAGTGAAGCACCAGACTGCTACCCTTGAAGGTGTTTCATATTCCTTTACTCGAGCAACCTAGATAGGGTCCTGCGTTGGGTTAGGGTGGTGACGGTGACCCCTCAGAGATTCGGAATACAGTGCTGTGGCGATTCTGCCAGGACCGGGATCAATAATCGACATCCATACACAGTGAAAGATCACACACAGAGACAGACACATGTGTTTCCATCCGCCATCTTTTATTATCCTATCCTCTCTTCATCTCATAAATACAGCCCTCCCTTCCAAAGAGCGCCCTGCTTGTGGCTGATCGCCACATATTCAATTTTTTTTGCCATTTCTTTGTGTTTGTGTGTGTGTATTTGTTTATCTAAAAATTTTATTTATTATATAATATGAAGCAAAAAAGGAGTTTTTCGTGTTATGCGCTTTTAGTCTACAAGTGTCTTCTTTTTATTATTATTATTACTATTATTATTAGAGTCGCAAGAGTATCCTAGGTAGATGAAACACGTTTTTTCTTTTAATAAAACAAACATTACTGGGGCCAGAGACCAAAACACACAAGCACTTTCATTGAAAGTAACAGATGCTTATTCTGGCATTTCAGACCATAATCAATTCTCTAAATTTGGGAAGATGTGGATATAAGGTCCAAATTATCATTCATATTCACAAAGACAAATACATATAGAAACATGTACATTCTGGTTTGAGACCATTCTGAGATCTGCCTATGGGTACGTACAAATGTCAGAAATGCCATTTCCAATTTCTTTTTTGGACAAAACGTTACAGTAGTTCAAATAGCAACATGCATAATCTGAACAATTTGAGGCCAAAACCAGGTGTATCTGACCAATGGTAATAGAGGTATAGATATATGCTATAAGGTCTTTTGGGACAAAGGTCAGAAATTTTATTTCCGGTCAATTTTAGACAAAATGTTTGATTAGTGCAAATAATAATATATATGTTCCGAGCAAATTGAGGTAAACTTAGGTCTCTATGACCAACGGTTATGGAGATATAAATATCCTACAGGGTACCTAAGATCAAAAGGTTATAAACTTTATTTCTGGTCAACATGTCGCACAATAGGAACATGTATGTTCGGAAAACTTTGAAGCCAAAATCAGGTTTCTATGGCCAACCGTTTTTTGAGATATAGATATGCTGGGTATTTAGGGTCAAAGGTAAGAAATGCCATTTCCGGTCACTTTTGGGGAAAATTACATTAGAGCAAATAGAAACATGCATGTTCTGAACACTTGACTTATTTTGCTAATCGTATTGAAATAATATATTATTTTTCAAGGGCTGATTTCTATTGAAGAAAAATGGCATCAACAGAACCAGTCAAACCTGTTCGAGTGATCCTGTGGATGGTGCCTCGGACATTGTCTACAGTCTTTCTCAAGTCAATGAGCAACTTGGATCGAGTCAAGATCATTAGTGAGCCTTTTACCTGTGCATCTGCTTTTGGGCCTGAACGAAAACTCCAAGGGGCTGCGGCGGAGGTGGCCGACAGTGTCACTAAACGTAGTTCAAGCGCCGATGTAGAAATGGGCTTGGATCACAATCTGTATACTTACAAATGGGTAAAGGAGTCACTCCTGGAAGGTAACTATCCAGGTGTAGAGGCTGTGGTTTGTAAAGATACGGCTATAAGTCTCCCTAAAGAAAAATACGATATGATTCCAAGTGGCTACAGACACGCGTTTATGATACGGCATCCAAACAAGCTTTTTAAATCATGGAACAAGATGTTCGAAGGAGTTACCCAGGCTGGTGAAAGTAAACTGCCATTTTCGACACTGCTGAAAGCAACAGGAGCAACAGGTTACGGCTTTAAGGAGCTGTTCGACTTATACGAGTACGTAAAAGAAAGTGGTTTAGAGAAGAATCCAATCATTATCGACTCAGATGACCTACAAATTGACCCAGAAGGTGTTCTTCGCAAATTTTGCAAAACTACAGGCCTTCAGTATACAGATAAACTTTTGAAATTCGACGCTGGTGATGGAGTCGTAAAGCAATGGGCAGCGTCAAAAATCCAGCTCCAAGCCAACAAGGCTGTTTACGGTGTTTATCAGGCTGCATTCGATAGCACTTGCTTTAAGAAGCCGGACAACATGGAACCACCTCCAAGATCTGAGTTTTCAGAAGATTTGTTAGAATGCATTGACACGTCAATGCCATATTATGAAAAACTATACGCTGAACGGCTAGTCGTTTAGATAAATGATTGGCGATATTGGTTATAGGCCTTTAAAGATTATCAATAAAACGGTTTATTACATTGTCTTGACATTTTTCAAAAGTAGGCATGGCTCATATTCTATATGAGTTATGAAGACCTCCGTTGATGTTTCAAAGCACTTATTTTGCAAAGTGCTGTATAGAATTGCGATTACATACAATTATTACAGCAAACCTACGTACTTATGTTCGATGATTAAGCAAAAGACTAAGTACTAAGCCGGGTACTCACCGCGATTCTATGAAGAACGCACGCCACGACGCACGCACAACGGATCGTTTTTAATGACGATCCGTTCAGCCTCCTGCCGATGGCAATCAGCAGACGGCATCGCGTTGTCTATACTATCGCTCACAGGGAGTGGAGTTGGATTCGTCGGCCGACGCAACGAGTGCCAGGTTTAAGTGTCCGAACTCCAATTGTTAAAAAATACATCAGTTTAGATCTATCAGAGCACCAAGCCCCGGAATATCTAGATTTGCTGCATTTATTCTAGTATTTTAATAGAGTACTGGCAGAGCTTATTACGTCACCGCATAGACAACAATGTGCGACACTATTATTTTAGAACATAATTATAAAGAGATCAGAATTATAAAAATTATGTTAGCGTTGGAACAATGATTCAATAGAGTGATATTATTTGACTACCTGTAATGCCACTAATAACAAGTGACATGGACTGGTAGCCACTAATAATGATATTAGTGATTACCTGCACATCATGTGACTAATAGCCTATTATTAGTAGTACCGAAAACTTGTTAATAAATTGAGATAGTCTCGAAGTGCTTTATTCCATTTTATTTTACTGGATTATGTGCCTGAAGAAAGAATATAATTAACAATAACCTCAAAAACAGGACTGACAGTTTTTAAAAAACTATTCTTGAAACAATTATCTCTTTAAAGATTAATTTGTAATCTAAGAAAAGATTGTATCTCTTTGTACAAGGTAATGGGTGGTTCATACTCAAAACGTCGGGTTTCTAGGAAGTGCAATTGCTAGGCCTAATTGAGCCTATATGAAAAATTGTCCACAAGTTTAAGTAGATCCGGTCTCTTTCTGTCAAAATATTTGTATATTTTTATGCTAGACTCATGAAGCGTATAGTGCTTGGTGTCTGATCATTGAATACTGAACACAATGTGAAACCTTCTCCACTGCCGGAATTGTTCTTATTCGTGCAGGACTACTCGGGTTTTTTTTAAATTCATTTTTAATCTTGAGTAGAGAAAAAACAAGTGTGTTGACTCTGGCGGCACTCATATGCTCATTCTTAACCCATTATTACTTTCGGAAGGGTGACGCAATCCTAGAATGACTATCGTAATTTTGTCATGGACGTGGACATGATTATATTAAGCAGTGTGTGAGCAGCTTCATTGTAGTCGTTATGCAGTCCAAAGCTTGGTTTCCATACAATCGCTACACTCTATCGCCGACAGCCTTCGGCGATGCCGATTGGTCGGTCTAATCGGGCAGCCTTTCCCGATTGCGTCCGATATGACTGATCGCAGTAACGATTACACTCAGAACGCCGCAAGTGTAACGATTTTAAGGAAACCAAGCTTTAATTGACTGCTTCCATTGTCATTGCACTGCATTCCAATCACATAAACATTTAACAGGAACTATTATTATTCTGTGTCAATAAAGTAGGTCTATAGTAATATTAGCGCATCAGCACAGTGATAAATGGCAAGTTACCTTCAGTATCTGTGTCGTGAATTGAAGTACAGTATTGCTTTTGAGTTATTCATTTATTCATAATAGAGCGTGAGAAATGTAGGGAAAATAGCATGAATACCTACCTCTCTGTAAGGTCTTTAAAATTTCAGATACCTTGAAACCATAATGTTCTCGTTCTGGATCATTTTGGCATGCCATTAGTGTGTAACGACACAGAAGGACTAGATCTATAAATGTCTCTGTTTAAACAAATTGACATTTTTTTTGCATCACAATAGGCCTACCACCAAACGGCTAACATAATTCCGTAGAAAGCGGTCGGGCTTTATTATTATTATTATTATTATTATTATTATTATTATTATTATTATTATTATTATTATTATTATTATTATTATTATTATTATTATTGCCAAATGATCGATGACACAATAACACTAATAAAATTCAAAAATATGAAGATACTTTTAAGAACGATCAATTCAGGCAATGCCCGAAAAATTTATTAGGCCTCCTAGCCATCGCTAGACCTTACGCTACATACATGTTTCGACAGATCCTACTGTCATCATCAGTGTACAGAGATTCCATATAGACAATCTTATTTAAACGAAGTGAAGTTTGTAATACGTCAATCTATACGTAGTTCAACCGTATCAAGCTGTAACCACCAAGATCATGAATTAATGGTAAACGGAATGAAGTAAAATCAGAATGACAAAGTTAAATTAACATGGTAAAGTTGTTTGTTGAGTGAGGGCTGCTCCCATTGAATTATTTATCATTATTATTATTATTATTATTATTATTATTATTATTATTATTATTATTATTATTATTATTATTATTGCCAAATGATCGATTATTTCAAGCATTACAACAATGGTTGCATAATAAATAACAAATACATAATTAACAGAAAGAGACGATATACTGTAAAAGAAAAAAAAAATATCGTATCGCGCACAAATTATATTGGTCGGGCTGGTTCGGTTTTGGCCGGACCAATAATTAACCAATCAATATCGTTTGTATGTCAAAATTGTCCTTTTAACTTCTTCAAAAGGTAGTGTACCGCACAGTACCTGTACATTCAAAACACAGATTACATTTCATTGCATACATTTTTTATTTACAGTCCCTCCAATTCAAAATCGAGACCATCTCTGAGACCTGGAAATTGAGCTGGTCTTGGGGATCGGTTGATCTCGAATTCGAGAGTTAGCTTTGTGTTCAATGATTTTTTTTTATTTTGTTCTGAAAAACTGGTTTCGAATTAGAGCAGGTCTCGAAGAGGGTGCACTTTAGGCTATATCCCGGAGAAGGCTGAGTTCTTTATTTTAATAAAGGCCGAGGCGCGCCATTTTGTAATAATTCCATGTAATACAATGTAACTGACGGTTATTTTTAATCTGTTCAACCATGAAGCTTCTGTGGTCTAATAGTTATGACACTTGTCTTGACAGCGGGATGTCGCAGGTTCAAATCCCATCGGAGACATTTTACATTTTGTGTAAAAGTAAAAATTTTCAAAGCAAAATTGTTCAAAGTTCAACACCATCATGCTCCACACAGGCTGTCCCACGAATTGTCTTTCTCTATTGATCACATCTCGAC
>NW_022701553.1:0-1177 GCF_011630105.1 Anneissia japonica
TTAATCTGAGGGTCAAGGGTTCAAGTCCCTTATTGGGCGTCTAATCGTTTTGTATTTTACGGTATAAATGTAATTTTGCTGTTGTATTTGACGATAAGTGAATTAATTCACTGGATTCGTTATAAAAAGTAAATATTTCGTAATAAGAAGCCCGGTTAGCTCAGTTGGTAGAGCATCAGACTTTTAATCTGAGGGTCAAGGGTTCAAGTCCCTTATTGGCGTCCAATCGTTTTGTATTTTACGGTATCAATGTAATTTTGCTATTTCATTTGACGATAAGTAAATTTTACTAGATTCGTTATAAAACGTAAATATTTCATAATAAGAAGCCCGGTTAGCTCAGTCGGTAGAGCATCAGACTTTTAATCTGAGGGTCAAGGATTCAAATCCCTTATTGGGCGTCCACTCGTTTTGAATTTTACGGTATAAATGTAATTTTGCTGTTGTATTTGACGATAAGTGAATTAATTCACTGGATTCGTTATAAAAAGTAAATATTTCATAATAAGAAGCCCGGTTAGCTCAGTCGGTAGAGCATCAGACCTGTCTCTTATACACAATGTGTATAAGAGACATGCGTCCAATCGTTTTGTATTTTACGGTATCAATGTAATTTTGCTATTTCATTTGACGATAAGTAAATTTTACTAGATTCGTTATAAAAAGTAAATATTTCATAATAAGAAGCCCGGCTAGCTCAGTCGGTAGAGCATCAGACTTTTAATCTGAGGGTCAAGGGCTCAAGTCCCTTATTGGGCGTCTAATCGTTTTGTATTTCATTATAAGTTAGCTTAACTTTTGTATTTTAAAATATATAATTTTTTCTAGATTCGTTATAAAATGTAAATATTTCATAATAAGAAGCCCGGTTAGTTCAGTCGGTAGAGCATCAGACTTTTAATCTGAGGGTCAAGGGTTCAAGTCCCTTATTGGGCGTCCAATCGTTTTGTATTTCACGGTATCAATGTAATTTTGCTATTTTATTTGACGATAAGTGAATTCTACTAGATTCGTTATAAAAAGTAAATAATTCAAAATAGGAAGCCCGGTTAGCTCAGTCGGTAGAGCATCAGACTTTTAATCTGAGGGTCAAGGGTTCAAGTCCCTTATTAGGCGTCTAATCGTTTTGTATTTTACGGTATCAGTGTAATTTTGCTATTGTATTTGACGATAAGTG
>NW_022701554.1:0-936 GCF_011630105.1 Anneissia japonica
GATTGGGTTTCTGAAGTGTTCCTTGGCTTGGTGAAGCAGCATTAATTCTGCTGCTTTGTGAAACTATTCTATACATCTGGAGGTTAATTCTGCCAACGTCTGGATAGTTTTCACATGGATCTCCTGTATGAAGAAAACGTACAAGAAACTGCATTCCGTACAAATTTCAACTACCTACTGTACACAGCATTACTACGCAAATCATTTGTGTAAATTTAATTTAATTTGGAAACATGTATAGTAGTATGCAAATTAAACATCTAAGCAATAATTAACACCATCCTAATATTTAATCTAAAATAAAATACTTCTATAAGTTATTTGTTTATTTATTTATTGTTATACTTTTTATATTCTTTATTCATAGCTAACACTTGCTATGCTATTTTTAAGTAAATATTCTGTTTACAATGACTATAAATGAATGATGATGAATAATAATAATAATGATAGTTGGATTTGTAGAGCGCAATATGCGAAAAAGCCTCTATGCGCTTGGTGATTGAGCTCTTTGAGATTGACATTTTGAGAAAAAAGAAAGTTGAAGTTATTTTATGAAACTAATAAAACCTACTCCTTAAACTAAGGCATGGTTGGCCGTTGGCTCCGAGGAAGAAGAATAATAGCAGGCCAGGCACCCAGTGTGTTGTATGATAGTCGGCTGACGAGCCTGCTTCCTGTCAGAGTCAGACGACTCAATGCTGTCCGCTGACTGTTGATGGCAGTCTGAGAATGGATATTCATTAAAAATGATCTGTTGCGCACAGGTTGACAGAATTGCGTTGTCTTGTTATATTAATGTATGTCTAATTCAACTAACCTTTGGAACGAGGTAACGCATTGGTTTTGATTTTTCTTCGCTCTCATCTTCATTCTTGTGATCTTTATTATCTGCTTCTTTACATGGAGCATCTTTTCCGTCGTCTGCTAGAACAT
>NW_022701555.1:0-8648 GCF_011630105.1 Anneissia japonica
AGTCGTATATACATATATATTATATTATAGTTCGAGAGATGAATTGAGCACCCTGGTCAGTAGGATTTGTTTAGGGATCCCAGCCTTTCACAAGCCGCAGGTTCCCCGTGTTATTCCCCAAACGTCAAGTCCATCCCACATAAAAACACATTAACTGAAATCAACCAACCCCCCGCCAACCACACACATAACAGCCCCCACCCTCCAAAAATACTTTATCTACCACTCAATGGGTGAGAACGACACCCCCAAAGTGCAATCAACCCCTATTACCCAATGTCCCCAATGTTCATCGCTTTTTCAATAATCAATGTTTCAACGAAATGTAGGCCTACTTGCGTTTGACTCAATGTCTCAACTCGCGCTTGTGCACCTCGTTTCCAGCTTTTGTGCCAAGTCCGCTGCTTGTATAAAGTCACAGAAGTACAGTGTTCCTTCTCCAATCAGACAGACAGTATTTTCATTCAGTTTCCAAAAATTCAAATTCAAATTACCAGAGGAGCCCTGAAATACACATCAACCACAGCATATGACACTTACAGATTATGCGTTAACAGTTAAAATAATAATAATAATATTAATAATAATAATAATAATAATAATAATAATACCGATCATAATTAATTAAGTATCAGCTACCACTAAAATCTAATGTCTGAGCGAGCAATACAACGTTATATCAAGGATTAACCATCAATTACGTACATTCCAATACAATTCATAATATGATAATCAATAATAAGATAAACCAAACAATAAATCGATATACTAAGCAAAATCTATAATGCAACAAATTAGCACACGATAAGCCTACCACTTTAAGAATTCTGTATTTCCAACTTACAGTCTGTACTCGGCTTTCTTAGCCCACTTCCGTATATATCGTCTAATTTCCAGCTATCGCTGTTCATAGGGCTCGCCAATTTAATATCCACTATTCCTGAAAACTGGAGCTAACACTGAAATACTATATAGGTTATATTTTCCCTGTGCTATCGCACTCAAGACCCACTCTCATTGAGTTTCTTCACTGAACTGCCCATCCCTGAAATTCAGATTTCCCGGCGATCCGTATCACGTACGTTCATACACAGATTAACAATTAATTGTCATACAAATTATCTACGTTACCCATCAATCCTAAACCCCCCTTACACAGAGATCAGTACACCCCTAATCATTCCTGTCAACACAGCGTCTGTGTTGTCATGATAACAGTATTATAATAGAGTATAATTCCGCCCTCTTGTGACACTACCCCATTCCTAAGAAAAAAAACTTCATCAATATTAATATTTACACAGGAAGTCTTTTCTTTGAGTAGCCAACTTAACATTATTTCGTAGTTTCCTACGTCATACACTACATTTGATTTGCTATAGGCCTATTCACCTGGGCAACGACTCAAAAAGTCAGCCCCAATATTATCTATACCTCTAATAGCTTTCACTATGTATCTATAAGGTTGTAGAGCGAGAGGCCATCTCATTACCCTACTGTTACAACTCTTAGCCTGAGAAATGTATGTGGGTGGAGTGTGATAAGTTTCCAAGATGAATTCTTTCCCGTTTAGGTAAACTTTAAATTTCTCAATGGCCCAAACCAGAGCTAAACACTCGCGCTCGATTGCAGAGTAAGCCCACTGTCTCGGTAGAAGTTTTTTGCTTGAAAAACACACTGGAAATTGTACGTTGTTATGTACTTTCATAAGCACTGCGCCTATGCCCACCTTTGATGCGTCCATACGCACAATATATGTCTTGGTCGGATCGGGTAAATGCAGTATGGGCGACGAAGCTATGCGATTCTTGAGTGTAGTGAGCGCACGCTCATGCGGCTCCCCCCAAATGGCAGCCCTGCCATTGCTTAAATCCGTTAACGGGAATGCGATCGCAGCGAAATTAGCAATGAACCGCCTATAATACCCCACAAACCCCAGGAAGGCCCTCACTTCCTTTTTCGTCCTGGGTCTACTTACTCCCATTATAGCTTTACTTTATCTGGCTGTGGTCGTACTAGTCCATCACCTATGACATGCCCTAAAAAAATCTAATGTTTCGAAAGCCAGTGGCATCTGACCTAATGGTGCCCTGGTGATGCTCCCTTTTGACACAGTCCGCTGACATACATCGCAAGATACACGGTACCGATGAACGTCTCCGTAAATACCTGACCAAACAAACTTAGATAAAACTCTCTCAGTATTACGTTTAGAACCCATTTGCCCCGCCAATGGAGAGTCGTGTGCCACCCGAATAACATAGTTTCTAAATTCCTTGGGGACAACTAACTGTTTGTACATTATGTCCATGGTCTACCCTTGGTGAACTAAACTCACGGTACAACAATCCATTTTTTATCTTGTATCGAACTTCACTCCCTTTTTTAGTTAATCGTATCTCACCTTCATCGGCTAACTTCCAAAACTTCTATAGAGTTTCATCGTCCTTTTGAGCCTGCAACATTTCCTTACGGGATGCGGCTATATCACACATCGAAATATCCAAAACCCTCAACCCTTTAATTGCTGACTCCCTTTTCTTCTTTTGACCCCTGGTCTCTACAGACTGGGCTTCGTTTAAGTTTACCTTTATTATGTTGTCTTCTGACAGTCTAATGTCAGACTTGATGGGCTCAGATTGTTCCCTCTTGCTTGAATTAACATCTGGAGAGATTACTTCGACTGCTCTACTCACCGCATCGTCAATTCCGTCAGAGTGCAAACTATCTCCTCCGTCCCAAGCTAAAACAGGTTCGTGGGCCGGCCTTGCTCCATCAATGTTTCCGATGACGACATCATAAACAGGGTTTTCCATACACAAAGTGTTAACAGTTCCTGAAAAATAGGGCTTACGAACGGTACCATCCATCAATATGCAACACTCGTCGATTCCCAGCATCTGGGAATCATCGACTAAGCTACGCCTAACAACAACCAGTATCACGCATCACGCTAGTCGTTCCCAATATACCCTTTGGTAACCGGCATAGTGTTGCTTACCGTACATGCTGCACTAACTATGGGTGACTTAATATGACCACACTTTAACGTCACGTCTGTACCTACGATATCGCCACAATCGCACATGCCTGGTTTCGCCGGTAGACAAGCCATACCGGTTTCTCTTGCTCCATCTCCACTAACGATTAAGTTTGCACCTTTTTTTTAGTAATCGTTTGGGCACTATTCGGTTTTTGAACGACAATCTCGTGCAATATGCCCTTGTCTCCCACACTCGTAACATTTGCGCTCTACCTTAAGCTCATGACTTAATCGCTCTTTACTTAATCGGAGTGCTCCACTAGGGCTAGGAATGGGAGAATTGTTCAGCCTGGGTTTACTATTACCTCTATGGGGTTTATGTTCAGCAAAATATCGGTCGTTGTGCGCTTCCGCGTATCGGTCTGCTAAGGCTGCCATTTGCGCTAAACTTTCAGACCCCTCTCCTTAAGGAAGAGAAAAAACTCTTTACCGCACACCTTCATCGTTTGCTCTCTTATCATCATCTCAAATATACCGTCGTATGTTTTATTTACACCTCCACTCGATCCACCTTGTCAAATAACGTGATATGCGATCTACAAACTGGGTGTAAGTTTCGGCATACTCCCGCCTATCTGATCTACACTTAATTCTAAAGCCTTCCTCACTCAACAGGTACCTAGTAGGGTCTTTTTTACTTCTTTGTAATCCTTAGCACTGGCACTAGGCATCCGTGCGAACGCATCTAAAGCCTTACCCGTGAGTAACGCACTAAGAGAAGTGGCCCAATCTTCCTCCCGCCATTTCATAGCTACTGTAAACCTTTCAAATCCTTTAAGATAAGCATCCAATTCGTCCCTACCATCATTAAAAGGAGGGAGTTTAGGTAACTTAGGAGGAATATGCTGCGTTGCTACTGGGCCGCTCGCTTCAGCGCTTTCAAAACGCTGCTCTTGCTCTAACTCTTTTTGTTTTAACTCATATTCTTTCATTAATTTTTCATGCGCTCTGCGATTATTACGCTCTTCACGTTCCTTAAAAAGCCGCTCACGCTTAGCATTCGCTTATTCACGCTCCTCTATAAAATCTAAAATCTTTTCCCCGTCAAGCCCAAATCCTCTTCCGATTTTCATAATTCTTTCCAACTCCATTTTTTCCATATCCCCTCAATGTGTCGCGCTTGAACAAACGTGGTGAATTCACGTTACCCTCAACAATATTATATAACAAGTCAATATAAATTAACAGATATAATTAGAGTTTAACAAATAATAAATGCTTACAATCAAGACGTGCACAGATGAAGAATCCCCTACATGAGGTTCTTTCCACCTAAAAGTGTTTTCCAGGATGACCCCCCACCCCATTTTCACAAGCCAGGTTCCCCGTGTTATTCCCCCTTTAAACGGATCACGTCTGAATGAGCAAGTCAAAAGGCAAACGTACGTATTAATGCAAAACAATTTATTATGAATCAGGACCAACCCCCCGAACAACATACATCAACCCACACGATCCAATGCTTAACTATAAACTCGACCCTAAATCAGCAATCCTAGGTTAACCCCAAACGTCAAGACTATCCCACATAAAGATCATTAACTGAGATCAACCAACTCCCCGCAAACCACACAAATAACAGCCCCCACCCTCCAAAAATACCTTATCTACCACTCAATAGGTGAGAACGACACCCCCAATCTGCAATCAACCCCTATTACCCAATGTCCCCAATGTTCATCGCTTTTCAAAAATCAATGTTTCAACGAAATATATATAGCACTTGCGGTTGACTCAATGTCTCAACTCGCGCTTGAGCACCTCGTTTCCAGCTTTTGTGCCAGGTCCGTCGCTTGTATATAAAGCCATCGAAGTACAGTGTCCCTTCTCCAATCAGACAGACAGTATTTTCATTCAGTTTCCAAAATTCATATAAAAATTACCAGAGGAGCCCTGAAATACACATCAATCACGTCATATGACGTTTGCAAATTATGCGTTAACAGTTAAATTAATAATAATAATAATACTAATAATAATAATAATAATAAAAATAAAAATAATACCGACCATAATTAATTATCAGCTAACACTAAAATCTAATATCTTAGCGAGCAATACAACGTTATATCAAGGATTAACCATCAGTTACGCACATTCCAATACAATTTATAATATGATAATCAATAATAAAAATACCCATACTATAAATCGATATACTAAGCAAAATCTACAATGCAACAAATTAGCACTCGATAAGCCTAACACTTTAAGAATTCTGTATTTCCAACTTACAGTCTGTACTGGCTCCTCAAAAATACATTCACTCGGCTTCCTTAGCCCATCTTATTAATAGGTCCATGCTTAGCCAACTAAGACATCAGGCTAGATACCTGGAGGTCGTGGGTTCGGTTCCCACCCGAATCACTTGCGAATTTTTTCGCTAGTATTTGGGGACGTACTGAGTATTCAGTACGATTACACGTCAGGTAGGGCAAAACATCTCTCCCATAATAACTTCCTGACGCATACTCATATCCGAATAAAATTACTTCAGTCGGCCAAATGTGGAATCTGCATTAATGAAACGCAAATGGGCTCTCTATTTTTTGTCGATGATGTTGTACTATTGCGTTGCAGAGCATATTAGACATTGCAAATGTAATAAATATAGATTAAGGTTTAATCATAAAAATCACATGTATTAATTGTGGGGAAGAGAGTGAATGATAAAAGACTCTGGCAATTGGATAAAGAGAATATTATTGAGGTTAACACATACAAATATTTAGGCTGCACAATATCAAGAAATTTGTCAGATCTGATCACAAGCACATCAATGAATTAATAAATCGAGGTAATAAAATAATAGGGTATATTCAATCTCTCCTAAACGATCAAGATGATTTTAACCGAGTTTACTACGGGGACATTCTATGGAAGGCTATTGAGATTTCCTCAATTAATTATGCTTGTTCAACGTGGTCTGGAGGTAAAAATGATATTGAACTTTTAGAACGTTTACAAATAAATATGACCAGATTTATACTTAGGGCGCCAAGATACACAAGCAAAGAGGTTTTATATGCAGAATTAGGATAGCAAACGCTTAAGACTATGCAATACTGCCAGCGTATAAAGTTTGTAAAAAGACTTGTAAACCTTGAAATTGATCGGTGGTCACCTAAAAGGCACTGGAAGCCATTTTAAATGCTGGAAAAAAGTATTAAATGGAGTTGGTTAAAACAAATTAAAGCAATTTTTTTCAAACGGTAATTATGATATTGAAAACTTAGATATTGATGATATTAAAAATAGCAATGTCAATAAGTCTTTGACTAAAGACCTAGATAAACACATTTATTTGAAAGTGCAATGAACAAACCATCATTACCTACCTACCTGCAAATCAAATCGTTTCAAGGTATTACTTTTCTTTATGGAGGCAGAGAAATATCTACTTGATAAGATTAATTTTAAATCTAAAATTTAAAGCGCGTTCTAACACCTTGCAACTCAATGGCAGGGTATCTAAGTGGAGAGATGACTTGGACGAGATATGCCCTTTATGCAAATCAGAAATCGAAGATTTAAACCATTTTTTATTCACTTGTAGAAGCATTGCAATTACCAATATAAGAGTTGATGAGTTAAAGAAGCTTGAAAATTAATAGTTTAAAACAAAATTAATAATTTAAATACAAAACTGAATATGTTACTAGGCAGCGACAATATATATGCAGAATATGAACAAAACGAAACAACCAATACTATTTTTGATATGGCTTGTAAGTCCTTTTTAAAAAGAGCATGGAAAGCGAGATGTGAAATTTTAGCGAATGTAAAAACATAAAATAATTCTTACCAATTTTATATATTTTGTATGTATTTTATCTATTTTAACTGCTCAAAAAAAAATTTTTTTAATAATTATATTTTAAAAGAGTATAAGAATTTAAACAGTAATTATTCTTTTATTTACGGTGTGCATATTCATCTTTTAAACAAATAATTCAAATATTTCTCTGCCATAATTTGAAATTTTGTTATTTTAATGCTCTTTTCAATGCTGAATTGAACTTAAATAATTGTCATGTTACTGTTTTTCTTGTATTGTAGGCCTACGTGTTTATTCTATACTGTGCTTCAGTGTGCCGGTACGAATGTACAGGCCTACTGTGTTGTTTGAATGTTTTTTTTATTGTGAACGCAACACTTGATAGTGTGTGCCACTGATATAAAAGTGTACGATTCAATAAAGTTATTATTATTATTATTATTATTATTATTATTATTATTATTATTATTATTATTATTATTATTGTGTCGTCATCAGGAATTGTTCCTGATGATGGCATGATTGGTGTTGGGATGTTGGGTGCCATGGGCTCTGTCGGTGGCGTGCGTTTCGATGCTTGGAGTGTGTATTATGCTATCTTATATGAGATTAATCAGTGGAACTTTCGGTTTTATCATATTATCTTGTAATATTGTTTGCATATACCTTATACCATATACTGTTTTGCTTAATTTTGTAATTTTATATAATGATTAAATTGATTAATTGATTGTTATGTAGGCCTATATGCATTTGTGGAAAATACCTAATAAACAAATAAAAAAGGGAAAGTAATCAAGTACAAAGTTTTTATCGTCACTGTATTTAAATAGCAGATGAAAAATATAATTAGGAGAGTCAGATGTAGATGGTTGAAAACGAAAACCAAACTGAAAGTCAGAAAGACTAGACTGCACAACATTATTAAGTCGATCACATACGACATATTCAATGAGTTTGAATAAAGGAACAGTGACAGACAGGGCGATAATTATGAAAATTAATTTTATCAGATGAATTATTAACTGGATGCACAATGGCTTCCTTCCAATCTGCAGGAATACAACAATGGTTAAAGGAAAGAGTAAAAAAAAAATATCAGGAAAGGAGCACACGAATGAACAAACAGCTTAATAACAAAGTTAAGAAGAGGGTCAGGACCTGAGATTTAGAGTTACTAAGATTTTTAGATGAAGTAAGAACGTCAGATGGTGTGATATTTAGAAAGTCATGCAATAAAGGTGGGGCACATGAATGCAGGATAGAAAAAGGAGAGTCAGACGAACATTTATTAGCAAATCAAATTAACCTGGGAGGAAATAACATGAGGCGAATTGATGATGGGTGTACCGTTGTGGGATTTGAAAGTTCGCGAGGACTTATTGCTGATTGGTAAGATGTTTTGTATTTTTGACCGCCAGTTACATCACACGTCCATCGTAAATGAGTTATTGAATATAATTCGAAATAAATATCGTGATCGACCACATGACGAGTATTATATAAAAAAGATTGTGAAAACCATATATATAATAATAATAATAATAGATGAATTTATATAGCGCAAATAAACGAGGTCTCTATGCACTAGACAATAATGAAGTCAAGAACACAAAGAAAAAAGCCGTGGAAAAAAAACAAAAAACACCAAGCTAGCACCCAGACTGAAGTATGGGGTTACACCATCACCGCCAACCGGAGATATGTGTTTATGTACTCCGGTTAGCATCGGTTAAGTCTTGATCTTTTCTGGGATCAGGTGCCTCCTAACCTGGAACAAACAACACTAGCTAGCAAGGTGAAACAGAGAAAAAGAAAAAAAAGAAG
>NW_022701555.1:9678-30640 GCF_011630105.1 Anneissia japonica
ATTATTAACTGGATGCACAATGGCTTCCTTCCAATCTGCAGGAATACAACAATGGTTAAAGGAAAGAGTAAAAAAAAATATCAGGAAAGGAGCACACGAATGAACAAACAGCTTAATAACAAAGTTAAGAAGAGGGTCAGGACCTGAGATTTAGAGTTACTAAGATTTTTAGATGAAGAGAGAACGTCAGATGGTGTGATATTTAGAAAGTCATGCAATAAAGGTGGGGCACATGAATGCAGGATAGAAAAAGGAGAGTCAGGCGAACATTTATTAGCAAATCAAATTAACCTGGGAGGAAATAACATGAGGCAAATTGATGATGGGTGTACCGTTGTGGGATTTGAAAGTTCGCGAGGACTTATTGTTGATTGGTAAGATGTTTTGTATTTTTGACCGCCAGTTACATCGCACGTCCATCGTAAATGAGTTATTGAATATAATTCGAAATAAATATCGTGATCGACCACATGACGAGTATTATATAAAAAAGATTGTGAAAACCATATATATTATAATAATAATAATAATAGATGAATTTATATAGCGCAAATAAACGAGGTCTCTATGCACTAGGCAATAATGAAGTCAAGAACACAAAGAAAAAAGCGGGGGGAAAAAAACAAAAAACACCAAGCTAGCACCCAGACTGAAGTATGGGGTTACACCATCACCGCCAACCGAAGATATGTGTTTATGTACTCCGGTTAGCATCGGTTAAGTCTTGATCTTTTCTGGGATCAGGTGCCTCCTAACCTGGAACAAACAACACTAGCTAGCAAGGTGAAACAGAGAAAAAGAAAAAAAAGAAGAAAACAGTAGCTATAAAGAGGCAAATAAAAAGGTTTTGAGTCGCTTTTTAAAGATGTCAATTGAAGCTTATCCACGGTCTTCAACGGGTAGTGCATTCCACATTTTTGGAGCCGCAACACGAAATGATCTCTCATCATATGTTTTCGAACGGCACACAGGAACAAACAAAGTTGATGAACTTGTAGTTGATCTGAGTGCTCGGGAACAAGTGGATGAGCGTAGTCTGAGAAGATCTTGCATGTACGTGGGTGATAGGTTATGAAGCGAATTGTACACAAGAAGAAGAATTTTGAAGTTGATACGCTGTCGAACTGGAAGCCAATGTAGGTCTTTGAGTATTGGCGTGATGTTCTGTGATTTTGGGGTGAGCTTAATTAGACGTGCGGCCGAGTTAAGATGTAGTTGTAAATTTTTTATAAGAGGCTCTGGAAGCCGAAATAGGATATCATTGCAATAGTCATGTCTTGATGTTATAAGAGCATGAACAAGTTTTTTAGTTGCGTCTTCGTTCAGGAATCGTCTGATTTGCCTAATATTACGGATGTGATAATTGACAGATTTACAAACGTTACATTATCAGTGTAATGACGATTGATTCCATACAAAGAATGTTTAACTTTACAAATAATTAATTTCACGCCATTTTATCCTGTTCACACAATACCTATTTCACGTAAAACATTGATAGCAATGAATTTATATGCATGTAAGAGGAGCATCATAATGTCGGTTACATACTGATTACAGCTCAATTATCGGTTAAAAACAATATCTAATACTGTAATGACAAATATAACGATATCGGTAATTAATGGTGATTGTAATAACAATAGCAATGATGATGACCCTAACAATAGCAACAACGGTAACGATAGCAATAATGGACTTGGACATAATACTAATATTAATATTTTTTATTTTTTTATTTATTTATTTTTTGTAAAGCGCCAGTTCCAAACCAAATCAATGATCAAAGGCGCTGAGCGTTATTGCCCCTGATCAATGGATAACATACAACGGCAAACCAACACAAAGTGCAACCTTCTCTGCTCTCTGGGGAGTATCTATAGTCGTAATACTATTATTACCAACATAATTTCACTTTTCACTATACTGACTATATACTTGGTACTAATGCTCTACATAGAATAAATTTTGTTCTCAGGCATAATGAGCGGAGTTTATTACGAAAAAAATCAGGTAAAACAGGGTTATAAGACAGGGCCAATTGAAGGCAACATCTTTACTACTGGCAATATTTTTAATTTATAGTTTACTTTTGCTTAATAATATTGTTTACTTTGTTCCTTTTTTTAAGGTACTTGTATAGTAACCAAATATCTGATCTAAACCAAGGTGTGTTCAGTGGTTTGACTAGACTTCGACTATTGTAAGTGACAATTCACAAGTTATGAATAATTGTATTATCATATCAATTATTTTTAATTAACATGATTGTTTATAATTGTGATAAATTGTAATAATAATAATATTATTATTTTCTCGAACATTACATCATACAAAAAAGGATGATTTGTAAAAATAAAATCACTCTTCAAATGCAAAATAATATATATATATATATATATATATATATATATATATATATATATATATATTTTTATTTGGCCCACCCACTTTTTCTACTGGGGGAGGCCTGCCCCCCCCCCCACTTTTGTGACTGTTCCCAGCACCAGTGAAAAGCATTTTACGAACGTTGCAATGTCATTATTATTATTATTATTATTATTATTATTATTATTATTATTATTATTATTATTATTATTATTATTATTATTATTATTATTATTATTATTATTTGGTGCTTAGACACCTTATTTATTTGTGTCTTATAAATTGACCTATTATTATCATTATAAAATGTAGATTTTTGTTTTTTATTTTCTAACGAGCATTAGGCCTACAATTTCCCTTTTTGAAATGAGCAACCAAATGTTAACTGACGTCTGTATACTCGCGTCTGTAATGTTTCCTTGAAACCAACCCGTAAGCATGAAGAAAAAATCGCCTGCCTTCGTAAATTCTGTAATTAGGCATATGGGGAGGGGGGGAGGTAGGCACTCTTAATGGAGCGACGCTCTAGTTCTCCTTATGATGATTGGCTGATTGGCTTACAGAAAACCTTCAAACTAGCGGAATATAACCATATTTAAACTCTACCTAATTTAACGAAAACAATAAAATAATTAATTAAGCAATTTTGAAAAATAAAGTTCTCTGAAAGGTTAACTACAGAATTTACAGTACAATGTAGTTAATGTGTTATAGGTTGTAAAAACTTTATTGAGTAAAAACAAATCTTTGGAATAAAAATATCTTTCGCTTGACATTATAAATTTGTGATACAAAATGATAGCCTATGTCAAGTGTTATCTTGAACAGTGACAGATTCAACCTCCTAATTTTTTTCAAAATTATAAAAAAATAATGTAGAAAACAGACAAAATTGTATTCAACTTTTAATCTGAGAGTGCCAGTTCCGGCTATCTAAAGGTGCCATAATCATAATTTGTTCAACGGTTGTGGGGAAGAGGTGGGTGGACATTCTTTTTGCGTAAAACTCTCACTGGGTCCCCTCTATTTCGACCCGCCACAGTTGGAGTATCATTTCCGGCATAGAAGGGTAATTTTTACCCATCAGGGGAGAAGTGAAGTTTTCGTCGAGGAACCCATATCAAGGATATTCCTCATGATAAATAATTCAATTAGATCGTGGAAAAAAATCTCAACTTCGAATTTGTTCGGAAATCTGTGGCGCATTCAAGGGGGCGGGGGGCTAAATGGAGATATAAGGAAAATTATATTCAAATTTTAAGTCTGAGAGTGTAATTTCCGGCCATCTAGAGGTGCCATAATCACAAATTTTCTTAACTCAGCCCAAACCATGGTGTGGTTGAGGTGGTATAGATCCTCCATCTGCTAAAGTACCAAGTAGCGAATTCAAGGAAACCCAGCCGGCCCGCCCCCACCCCCAAAATGTAAAATAAAAAATGGAGATATAAAGATAATTATATTCAAATTTTATGTCTGGAAATGCAGTTTCCGGCCATCTAGAGGTGCCATAATAAAAAATGATCTACCTCAGGCCCAACCATGTTGGGGCCGAGGTAGTGTAAATCTTCTATCTGTCAAAGTACCCTCCCTGGGCCCTTCTATTTTGAATTCCTGGATCCGCCACTGGAAATACAACAAATATGAAGTCATATTACAGTAGCTTGATGCCTATAAATAACTTATAAAACTCACCAAACTTCGTAAAATATCCGTAGCTTCGCACCCCCCACCGGGGGCACATGGCGGCCCCCCTGGCCCCCAGCCTAGATGCTCGCTTCGCTCGCATACTGGACCTTAAGAAATGCCCTCCCACCCATTTCAAAAATACTTTCCGCCGCCGTTGATTCATGTATACGTAGTTTTTATTCTAATTAGGTACATAGGCCAAATATCGTTAATAGAAAATTTAGGGAATAGGTATTATAAACAAAATATAAACTCTACTCATTATTCCTTATACCTGACTTAGTTTATGACATTATGTATATATGATTGCATTGATAAAAGGGATTGACAGTTATTATAATTGTCAATCCCTTTTATCAATACAATCATATATACATAATGCAGGTATGAGGAATAATGAGTAGAGTTTTTTTTTTTAATCTTGTGAAGAAATCAAGGTGTTACAAGATTCATACTGTTAACAATTTACTTTATGCTACAGCTTTTACAAGAAAGTATAATACATACTCCAAGTATTGAAATGCACGTCGTGCTCTAAATGCTTTATTTTTCCTTAATAACCATTCTTTGTCCTTCTTTCTTTTAATCCTTTGACGTTGTGGTCCATATCCCATACGGGCTACTGTCCCAGGATGCGGGGCACGTATACGGTACGGTCTGAATTTTCCGCTTATTTTAGTATTGCTGTACTATATTGCTGACTCTTTTAGGGGATTTCCCTAATGTCATAGTAAAAAGGCATGTCTGCTTAATAGCGATCGTATATTTAGTCTAAGATCTGACAAAGACTTGTCTGCACTTAATATAGGAGAGAATATCTCAACCGATATACACTAATATGAACACTAGAAACAACATGAGATTTGTGTCAAAATCTCTATCTATCACTATCATCCCAAAACACACATCACATAGCATTTTTTATAATTATTTTATATCATAGGAGGCGGCACAGTTTGAACGTTGGGTAGGCCCAGTAAGCACACTGGCGAACAAACTAAGCCCCTTCCCCAAGGTTGTGGGTCTAGAATCTGAAAGCCCTCGAAAAAGTTGCGGTTCTACTTCATGGGAGACAAATTTTGTGATTTTTTTTTTTTATTGTCTAATCTCTTACAGTATAATGCCTTCCGATGAAAATGATAATCAAATTGGACACGCCTTAGACGATACACAGTGTCATATCGATTATAAACGTCGTGATCGATAATATGAGGAATGTTAATTACACATAATGAAAATCATACTGATATGCCGATTACGTGGTCTATAAAAAATGGTAATAATAGAAACCGTTTTATTGGGGGAAAATGCTTCACAAGCTTTCCGATGATTTGAACTGGTCTATTTCCCGTTATATTTGCCTCGGACCATCGGACTTCCTTCCTATTTGATTCTTTATTCATCAAAACTACCATATAATCACATTCATTTATTTATTGCATCCAACAGTATTAAAAAGCTAATTAAAGGATTCATATACAATTTTAAATAAAATTAATTATCATAATTTAAATGTAAAACGATTATATAAAAGCAATATTAAGTAATAATAATAATGAATATCAACTAAACAACAAAATAATCAAAATAAAGGAAAAAAACACAATAGCTATTAAATAAGATCAACAATAACACACTTACATTAGTTGAAATTTCAATAAAAAATAATAAAGGAAATCTTGTTTAGAAAGATAATCGTAAGCTAAAGAAAGACGACAAACCCAACAAAATTTAGTCTTTTTACACGGGAGTGTTTAACATTAACAATTTGATTGACGAATAAATGGAATTACGTTCGGTTAAAGTAAATTAACGAAAATTCTGAATATGGAAGATTAATCCACTTCGCGGAAGCGGGAATGTGGGGGGGGGGGGTAAGGGGGGTGGGGGTGGGTAGGTGGAGGACAGTGGAGAAAAGGCTACTGTGTATTTTATTATTTCATTTTATTTTATTGGGCTGGTAAGCAATGAACAAATTATCATTCGGATCTTCCAGACAATATTCTCCAAGATAGAGTTCTTCACTTCTTATCTTACCCAATGGTTTAGTTTAAAATTTATTTTGATCGCGGCTTTTTTTTTTTTTTTTTTTAATTAAGAGTAGGCTTACGGTTAGCAATTATTTTAAATTTAATTGCCGCATGAAAGGCTCAATGCCATTTTAAAGAAAGAAGAAGGAATGTTTGACTTTGGTTTAGGCCAAAGGCCAATGATATGCCAAGCAGCTAACATAATCAGTATTGAGAGTGGCATATCAATTCACAAGACAAACATGAACACAGGATGCAAACTAAGTCTCATTATGATGCTTAGGCAGAGGAGTAATTGTTTTGATTGTGAGAAAAAAAATCATGTTACCGTAACAGGACCCCCATGATCTACCTCTCATGCTACAACTGCGTACACTTTACTATTATAACAACAATTGATTGTAACCTACCCACAAACTGCAGAAATAATATATGTGCAAATGTTACAAATGTATACCAACTTCTAAACAATGTGGAGTGCATCCAGTAAATTGTATGCCTTATAAGCAAACCTTAGAGAGCGGTATGTATATTTTGACATAAACCACTTTCCTAATTTTTAAGCATATCCGTACCGTACGTCCCTATCATGCACTGTCTAAATAATTAAACCCGAATAACTATTATATTCTAGCTCTCATATGTTCTTTCTTACCCGGGGTGGCGCCAGGATTTGCCCGAGGAGGGGAATATTTCCTTGACGAGACGAGAGCAAAGTGGGTGTGATCGAGCGTCGCTTTAAACTTCCAAAAGTGGTATGGGAGGGGGGCCGCAACCCCCACATTTTTTTGACAATTTATGGGTTTTAAAGGCTTATTTAATCGATTTTAGTGTCTAGTAATTTGTACAAAATACATATATTTTTCTTTCTCCCTAACGAATTATGCTTTTTCTCCCCAGCTTTCCCCGAAGGGGGGCCTGGTGCCACCCATGTTTCTTACTATTAAAACCGCATTATTCGATGTTCGGAACCTTGTATACAACTGTACCATATATCCTAATTTGTAAGGCTGTAAATATTAAACGCCATCGAAAAGTATTGTGATATATGGGATTTGGAGGTCTATATGGGGAAAACCAAAGCCATCGTTTTCAGAAGGGATAGAATAGTGACCAAAGACGAAAGTTGGACATATAAATGTGACAACGTTGAAGTTGTACCACATTATAAAATAACATTAAAATTAGCTCCCGTGGAGCTTATTTTAAGGCCTAGATAATTATAATATGGTACAACTTCAACGTTGTCACCTTTATATGTCCAACTTTCGTCTTTGGTCTTTATTCTGCCCTTCTGAAAACGATGCATGGCTTTGGTTTTCCCCATATAGACCCCCAAATCCCACATATCACAATACTTTTCGATGGCGTTTAATATTTTTTGTAGCTTAACCGGTGTTTCTGCAAGCAAGACAATATCATCCATGTATTTTAAATTATTTACCGGTGTCAACAACCTGTATTCCCCCAATACCCTTTGTTCAAGGAAATAATTTAAATCAGAAATATATAGGCAAAATAATAAAGGCGATAGATTACATCCTTTTCTGAGCCCAAACTGACAATTGATGGGGTTACTATATGCTTGATTAGACCTAATGTATAACGCATTGCGATTAACACCAAATTAGCTTAGCTTATGCCATAACTTTTCTCTATTGATGAGGTCGAACGCTTTTCGCATGTCGACAAAACTGTGTACAATCTACCTTTCTTTTTACGTAAATATTTACAGATAATAGCATTTATTGTGAAGACCTGGTCAGTTGTACGGTACCCTTTACGACATCCTGCCTGTGTTTTAGATATTATCTCATAAGAATCGGATCAGTCATTTAACCTATTTTTTATTATAATAGAAGTGAATAAGTTAACACACAGTTGAAATAAGTGAGATTGCACGATAGTTATTGGGGTCATTTACATTTCCTTTTTTAAATATTGGAATAATTATTCCCATAATCCATTCATTGGGAACGTATCCACTATATCATATTTTGCTAAAATATTTAGTAAGTATTGGTAGGAGTACACTCTTACATGTTAATAGCATTTTCCCTGGAATACCATCTGTCTCTACACTCTTTCCGGACTTCATTTGTGAAAAAGCTAATTCCACCTCATCAGCCGTAATTACGTTATTAAGATTTATGAAATTGTCGTCAATTGATTTCTTTAGTACAATAATATGATTTAACAGTCTGATGCTCAACGTTAAACAGCGTCTTAAAATACTCATACCATCCTCCTATTGTTATCGTGCAATTATAGTTTGTTGGTTTTTTGCTCATATATTTCCAAATGTCTTGATGTAGTCTAATACCTAACGTTAGTTTTTTTTAACTTTCTGTTACATTGTAAATTGTTTTTTTTTTTACTTCTACACAAAGATTTGAATTTCTTTTGTAATCTGATATGTATCTTGAGGTCGATGTTTGTTAGATAACCCAAATTTATTGAGCGCCTGTCGTTTTTGATTAAAAATTGTTTTGCATTCATTATCAAACCAGGGTTTATTGGATTTTTGTCTATTTTGTTTACAAAACCTATTCTTATGATTATATCTATAAGCTTCTTGTTTCATTGGTTCTTCTGCCTCGTATAGTATGTTACAAAGCTCAACTCGAGTCGAGTGGCCGAGCGGTAAGGCAGGGGCGCTGCTAGCTATAGCTTTACCATCCGCGCTGGTTCCAGCCGCTCCTCGCCCATAGTTCGGTTGGTAGAACCATAGAGAAAATAGAACAATTTCTCTATGGTAGAACTAAGTCTTCTCGGATAAGGACTTTAAATGGAGGTCCAGTGTATACAACTGGCTCGTGTGCACTTTAAAGAACCCATTGCATCTTTTGGAAGAGTCGGGTTATCCCGATGTTATGGTTCATTTCAGCCCCTGTCGTTGTGGAATGATGTGAACATGTATCTACCAAGAAGCGCCTCTTTACGGCTGCTAGATAGTCACGGACCACGCCCATACGCAATTCAGCACAATGACGCTGCAAGATGGGTTATTCTCCTAACCTAACTAAACCTAACTAACTTAACTCCAAATATGTTTACTTCGGTAATCGGCCTGAACTTCAACTTTTTATCTACTAACTTCCCGGCCATTATTTTAAATTCATTAGCTTTGTCTTTATCCCATTTGTATGATTGTACATTATAATTCCAGGGATTACAGTGTACCTGTGCTGCCTGTGTATCGTCTATATTGCGTTCTGTTTTTAATTTATTAAATATTTTGATGGGCATTTGACCCAGCTCAGCGTATGGGATTACTTCTAACGAAATAACATTATTCATAATCGACCAAACTAATACCCTGATGAGAAATAAATGTTAGTTCCCCGTTACAGTGACCTAATGTACGCCCATTTATGATTTGAATGTCCGAATTTATACACATGTCAATTAGTTTCCTACCAAAATTGTTACAGTTTTTATCTTTAGAGACTCTTTGATTTAGTTCCTTATAATTTGGATGATATGTTAGGTTTAGAATGAATCTGTTTTCGTCATTCATATAGTAAGGTTCATTAGCCGTCCGGCTATTAAAATCCCCTGCCAAAAACACATACGGGTAATTTAAATCATGTTTTGCCTTAATAAGTCTGTCTTCAAGCTGACGCCAGGGATCATAATCATCATTATCATAAACTGTAGAGTGTTTGCAAGTTATATAAATAAAACCAATAAGAACATTTCTATCATAATTAATATCGTTTCCATTAATGGAGAAAAAATTGCATCATCAGATTCACAAAACATTTGTTTAACATAATTTGAAATATATTCCTTAATTAACACAGATACCCCACCCCCGTATCTCCCTTGTTTACATCGTTTCTTTCTAAAGTAAGAGAAGCAGTAATAATTTTCGGAAGCTGCCCTGACTTTCACATCATCATATAGCCATGTTTCAATAAACTCACAGATGTTATTCGACCTACATAAATCTATAAAATTTCGTGTTGTCCGATTTTATTGTGTTCAGGCCAGTTACATTCCAACACATTATATTTAGTGTTTCACTTCGGATTTTCGTCTCTATCGTTATATTAGGACATGACCTCTTTCCTATATGTTATTATTTTATCTTCCTCAATGCTGTATGTATACACGTTATGGCCTATTATTAGTTTATCGTACCTGAGTTTGAATCTCTGTCCGTTACTAATCGCTTCTTCAATTTTCGATTGCAGTTTCCTCCTTATTGATCTCACTCTATACGTGTAATACTCTCCGATACTAATCTTTCTATTCCTCTGTTCTTTTGTTGTTACTTTGTTCTTCTGTCTTGCTTGCCTGAGCACTTTTTCTTTTTCTTTATAATGGCTAAATTTACCAATGATAGGTCGCGGTGTTAATTTGCTGTTTAATCTATGAGCTCTATCAAGTGTTAGTGAATCTTTATCGATCCCCAGATTTAATGTTATATAATCCTTCAGTTGCTGTTCACAGTCCTTCCAAGTTTCTTCTGTTCCCGGTTTTGCTTCAGGTATATCAGAAAATATTAGATTATTTCGCCTACTGTGAGATTTGAGATTATCGATCTGTTTTCGGAGTTTCTCGTTAATGGACTTTAGGTTTTTATTGTCATCTTCAATTACTTGCATTCGTTGTGAAATGGAATTTACAATACCTGTAATATTATCTATCTTAGCGTTCATATTCTTAACATCTGAAGGCAGACCATCTATTTTTGAATGTAGATCTTTCGATACACCATCTATATTCTTGTGTATATCGGATTCCATAACTGCGAATTGATCAAGAATCTCTTTCATAGGGTCCCTATCAGCCGCCGGTGTCATCTCATCTAATGTTTTCTGACGTGTCTGTACTCTTTTTGGTCCAGGCCCTGGATTTTTTTCAATGTCAGTAATAATGCACCGACGAAGGCCATTCTAAGACAGAACCTCAATAAGGCCGCATACTCTGTATGATTATTTGAGCTCTTACCTCTAGTCAACGGCGCACAGTGGGCCAGAATTGGTTCAAAGTGTGCCAAAAGTCATTGCTCATAAAAAAAAATACTTATTAGGTTCATGTTAAGAGTGTTTAAGGGGTTTTCAGACCTGCCGAATTCAATGAAACTATTAAAAAATATGTATGACGTCATTAAAATACAGTTTTTTGATTGGATGAGGAAATATTAATTGTAATACCAGGCAGATTGATATCACATTGGTTATTGAAACATATAAGGGGTTTTCTGACCTGTAGATTTCAATGCAAGCATATTTAAATATGTATGACGTCATTAAAGTAATGTTTCGTAATTGGACGAAGCAAATATTAATTTAATACCTTAACAGATTAATTTTCCATAGCTGTATGACCCGAATAAGTGTTTCTAGACCGGAAAACTCGAATTTGAAAATTTTAAAATTGCCTGTGACATCATTTAAATACATTTCTTCGATCCTTACTAAAATTAAATTGTTTTGAAGATGTTTTTTTTATGTTAAAGTAGATATTTGTTCCATCATGAAAAGGTAACAATGCAAACTAATATAAGCTAACCTGAGCTTCGACTCATTGTCCTATCTTTTAAAATATTTCATTTGTTATGTATGATCTGCATTATTGTGTTTCCTATCATGAGTCACTGTCAGATGAATCAGTGTCTACAATGACTGGAGGGTCTTTCAACATATCTTGAACTTCACGTGGCAAAGGTTTTGAATGTGGAGTTTTGAGAGAAATGCTGTTGATAACAACATCTCCAGTTACCATCAAACGATGAAACACATCACTCATATTGTCCACTCTTGATGTCTTTCCTGCATGTTTTCGTCGATACACCTAATTGTCCTTGTTCCTTGCTTCTTGAGCCTCTTCGTTCATCATTCCAATTGGTAGTACCGAACACGAAAGAATTGTGGATCCATGAACAAGGAGAACATGCACACTAACGGGCATTTTATACCACGGGTAGAGTCGTATAAGGACTTCTGCTGTTTTGCGACAATAGTCACAAAAGTTTACAGGGTCCAGAGGAGATTTTGCAGGATATCGCTACTAAAAATCATATGGACCCTGTGTACTAGGTTTTCATCTAACCCGCAAATTTCCGCGAAAGTGGCCTCTTCTTGGAAAGCTCTGCGGGCTGTATTACCATCATTTGAATTTCATTAACCTTGCTTAGGTTCATCTACTTTGAGTCCTAACTCCTCTTTAAACCGATCGTGTATTTTTTTCTTCATATCGGTAACGATAGCGTTCTCATTATCAGACGAAATACGCCACTTTGTTATTGGCATTCTGTAGGCAATGTGTATAAGCATTTCGAAGCACCTAATCCATTTATGCAATGGAGAGAGTCCATAGCTGTAGGCCTCTTCACTTGATGAGGAAAGTTTCTCCAAGTCATTACATTGTTTGGGTGTAGCTCCACATATATAGCATCGCATTGACGACTTTGTTTTTGTCAGAGCATTCACGACCTTTTGGTCAACCATGGTGAAGTGCATATCGTAGTTTATTTGGATGTTGCCTTCTTTGTTTTCATCTGCTGCCAGTTCATAGTTAATATCTAAAGTTATTTTCGTTGGTTGCAATTTTTTTATCTTGTTTTTAACAGAGGTATGCTCTTCCTGGGAGAGCTCAGTCGTTTCTTTCTTGAATTGAAGGTGAATAGGTCTGCAAAATCTTGAAAAAGACGGCACTGGGTTTTGCCATAAAATACTGTCTTTGAACTTTAATTGCAAAGAAACGAGAGTGGTACAAAATATGCTGCTGTCATCCAGTGTACTTGTGGTAGACTTCTGTTTATACTCACTGTGGCCTGACGAACCGTCAAAGCCCCATTTACACACCAATTCACAATCCAATCTTTCATTTCCTTCTAGATTCTCAATTACTTCTGTGATCTTTTCTTTTTGCTGCTGAATAATTCGAAGTGCAGTATGGTCCAGCAGGTTTTGAAGGGGTACTTTCGCTGAATCTTCTGTAACCGATATATTGTTATGGTAACATTTATTTTTAGCCTCTCTTACCTTGTTGTATGGTGGATATATATCAGCATGTTTGCCTTTTGCAGCCAATCTGTGTGTTTGGTATGACTGCTTTGTCATGTTAGTTTCAACCAAAAGCGACAAAGCTTCTTCACTTTTAAACTTGACCGGTTCTTGTTTTTTTTCCTGATATCAGCATTCTTATTTTAGCGGGCCTTGATGGTGTTAACATTGCAAATTTCAGTACATATTTCAAATTTGAATTTTTTTTTATACACACCTTGAGATGCTGCATACAGTATTTCCACTGGTTCTCTGTCTTCTAGAAGATAATGCGTCTTTCTTTTTTTGGAACGGTGAGAAAGATCGTCCCAGTTCTTAGCTGGGCGTCCCATAATGGCTTTTCGTGATACCCCTGGCACATCTTCATTTGACATGGCAGGACAAGTTTCGATATTGACATGTCGGGCAAAAATGCCTCATTCTCACCACCAAACGAAAATGTTTGGTCAAGCCATTCCTTGTTGCCCTTATCAAAATATTCCTTGTAACGAACATACTTATACCATTTCCGTCGGAGACGGTATAGGAAGTTTGTAATCTTCTTGGAAGTATTTTTCAGAAGTTCTGTTGGTATGTTTTCCTCATCACCTACGTTGTAATGTACACGTAATTCACTTATACATACATCACACGCCAATTTGATGTTACTTATTAACCCAGCTGAATGGACAGCTTCAAAAAGTTTGATATCGAAGCCATCTTAACTTAGGCCTACTCTCCTAAATGACAGTCTCATAAGATGCTAGCATCTCTTTTGAACTGATATACCATGTGAAAGTACCATATCAAGCGTGCATGATAAGTTGGTCGGTATCTCAATGGATGTATTAGGACGGAGATCAAAGATAAATTAAAGTTCCGACAGCGCGTATGAAAGTCAGTTACCCCAAGCCTTCGAAACCCAGTGTATTCGCGCTTAGTCGCTTACTAAAAAAAAATTACTATCAACAATGGAGTATAGGGGTGGTAGTTGTTAAGAACACGCCTACCCCCTCAGTCTCGCCCCACCCCCTCAGTTTCCCCTCGCCAGTGAAAATATTTAAAGCGCAACAAATACAGTAGATAAATTTACCTGTCACCTTATTTTCGGT
Organism: Anneissia japonica; assembly: GCF_011630105.1. Classification (NCBI taxonomy): domain Eukaryota; kingdom Metazoa; phylum Echinodermata; class Crinoidea; order Comatulida; family Comatulidae; genus Anneissia; species Anneissia japonica. The sequence goes on from NW_022701555.1 coordinate 23,893, forward strand.
AGCGCCCCCAAAGTCATCAAGCTCCCCCCCGCCCCCACCATTCACATTGGTGTGCTCTTATCTCCCTCCCCAAATTTCTCCCCATTTCACTCCTAGACACTCCACTGATGGAGTTTATTATGCTTTACATAGGGCACTACACAATCAAATGGCTGCACGAATGATTTTATCATAGAGCAAAATTTTAAAACGGCACTTTAGTTTGGAGGTGGTGGGGGAGGGGGGTATTTAAATCGCTTCCTAAATACAGGGTGGCAGGTATTGGCAGCTAAATGTGGCATTAACGTAAAGCTTAGGCCTTGCTTGAAATGCTGATGTCAAAATCGTGGTGAAAATCGCCGGCAATCCTAACTTTTGAATTGGTTTTATAAACAAAATTGATATTTAAGCGTTTTTGACTCATATTTTGTGTCTTTTATTCCAAGAATATACTAATAATATCAATTTGTATTTTACTATCTAATGTGGATAATAATTAGTAAATACTGCATGAAGTATCAAGTTGACTGCTTTCTTCTTAGTAAAATCACAGGAAGTTTTTCAAAACTGTTATTTTTATCATTTTACGCGGAGAATTCTAACTTTTTCGTGTTTACACGGTTATATCATACTATAAAAAATCACCAAATATGAAATTATTGGTGTATTACTATAATTTAGGATGTTTTGTACCTCAAACAACCTTAAAAAGTTTGAATTGTCAGATCACCCATTTTCGACTTTTGGCACACTTTGAATTCATTCTGGCCCACTGTGCGGCGGCGGAAGCGGGGGGCCAGGGGGGCCATTGACCCTCCAACTTTTTCTACTGGGAGGGGGGGCCTGCCCCCCTACCCCAACTGTCGGGACTGTTCCCAGCACCAGTGACAAACATTTTTAAAACGCTGCAATGTCATTATTATTATTATTATTATTATTATTATTGTTATTGTTATTGTTATTATTATTATTTGGTGCTTAGACACCTTGCTTATTTTCGTCTTATAAATTGTCCTATTATTATAATTATAATATATATATATATATATATATATATATATATATATATATTCATTTTCTAATGTTCATTTTCTAACGAGAATTACAAGTTCCATTTTTGAGTTGAGCAACCAAATGTTGATTGACGTTTTTATACGCGCGTCTGTCAATTTTCCTTGAAACCCACCCTCAAGCATAAAGAAAAAATCGTGAATTCTGTATTTAGGCATTATTGGGGGAGGTAGGCACTCTTTAATGGAGCGACGCTTTAAATCTCTTTATGCTAAACACGAAGATGTATTAGTAGGTGTAACTGATTGGCTTACAGTAAACCTTCAAACTAACTGAATTTAACCACATTTAAACTCCATCTAATTTAACGAAAACAATAAAATAGTTAATTATGTCATTTTCTAAAATAAAGTCCTCTGAAGGTTCTACAGCATTTACAGTACGCCGTAGTTAATGTGTTATATATGTTGTAAAAACTGTATTGAGTAAAAAAAATCTTTCGAATAAAAATATATTTCTCTTGACATTAGGAATTAATCATTTGTGATACAAAATGATATAGGCTATGTCAAGTGCTTTTGAACTGTGGCAGATTCAGGGGGAACCCTGTCAGCACGGGTCCCCAACCTCCTAATTTTTTCTAATTTATTTTAAAAAAAATAGAGAAAACATACAAAATTGTATTCAACTTTTAATCTGAGATTGCCATTTCCGGTTATCTGACGGTGTCATAATCACGATTTTTCTTACCTCAGCCCCAACAGTTGTGCGGATGAGGTGGGTGGACATTTTATTTGCGCAAAACCCTCCCTGGGTCCCCTCTATTTCGACTTCCTGGACCCGCCACAGTTGGAGTATCATTTCAGGGCTACATAGAAGGGTAATTTTTATCCATCAGAGGAAAAGTGAAGTTGTCGTCGGGGAAGCCATATCAAGGATAACCCTTATGATAAATAATTCATTGAAATCGTGGAAGCAATCTCGACGACTTCGATTTTGTTCGGAAATCTGTGACGCATAAAAGGGCGGAGGCTAAATTGTTCATTTTTTTTTTTTATGGGGATATAAGCAAAATTGTATTCAAATTTTAAGTCTGAGAGTGTAATTTCCGCCATCTAGAGGTGCCATAACCACAAATTTTCTTACTTCAGCCCCAACCATGGTGGGGCTGAGGTGGTATAGATTCTCCATCTGCTAAAGTACCCAGTGACGAATTCAAGGGGACCGAGCCGGCCCGCCACGCCCCTAAATTGGTAAAAAAAAAAATGGCGATATAAAGATAATTATATCCAAATTTTATGTCTGGAAGTTCAATTTCCGGCCATCTAGAGGTGCCATAATCACAAATTTTCTTACCTCACCCAACCATGGTGGGGCTGAGTTAGTATAGGCTAGATCTTTTATCTGTGAAATTACCCTCAATGTGCACTTCTATTTCGAATTCCTGGATCCGCCACTGGAAATTACAACAAATATGAAGTCATATTACAGTAGCAGATGGAGGATCTATACCACCTCAGCCCCACCGTGGTTTGCCAATCCCTATATTGTGGTCCAAAAGTAAAATTTTGCTGTATGTTAAGCCATACAAAAATTCTCACTATGAGCCCTACCAGGACTCCGACCGAAATTCTAGGTCTAGGTTTGAACCACGCACCTCCTGTCGGAAAATAGGAGCCAACGCAGACTCAAAATGTTTCACCATATTTCCAAATTCAGCCTTCCGTATCTCTCTGGTCGTAAGTATATGTTTGGTGAAGTCAGTGTGCAAAAAAATTGTAATGAACAGGAAATGTTAATTTGACAGGTTTCTTACTACCAAATACAGCAAATCTGTTTTTAACATAAACTAATCAATACACATTTGTATTGGTGTCAGCAAAAGACCGATGAGATTTTCGACTAGCTTAATTGATATTCATTTATTCCATAGTCTAGCCGTTCAATAAAACCTACACCAATAATGCACATGATCAATACATGGACGTGAGCGCTGCCTGTAATTTTGCCTACTCATTAGCGTAAGCCAAGCCACAAATTTTTAGGAAATTATGTTTCGGTAATCTAGAGAAAATGACTGATATTATTTTATTTGACTATGAAAGACTTCGTCCCATTGGGAAAATGTTTTTGAAAATTAAAAATTATGATCTCACAGAATACATAATTAATTTTTCTAAACATCGTGATTATTTACTGCCCTCTAGGTTCAGAGATTTATTACGGGCTCTAAACTCCTTTAAAGACCGTCTGCTCATGGAGTTTTAATTATTTTGATCTCTGTGAGTAACTATATTTTTATTATTTCGTGCAGCCTTTATGTAGCTTTAAATTATATATTGTTAAAAGATCACTTTTGTTTAATAAACTTATAAATAACTATTGCTAGTTAAGTGGCTTTTTAAAAAGATGAACTGTGTTCAACTGGTTCAACGTGGCCATATCTTTTTCACTCATGTTCTTAATGTCGTATAAAACTCGAAATTTTTAGACAGCGACTCAAATCCAATATTAAGTAATTATTTGTTATATACAAGTATTTAAAAACACCTTTACAGAGTTAAATGACACTAACACACCAAGTATTATTTAAAACTTTATTTGAAAAGGAGTAAATGCAATATTTATTGGAACATAAAGCGATTGTACTCAAGATATTGCTATTTTAATTCATAATTCATAATTTTATTTCACTCAAAACGTAATGAGTCTGGTAGGTAAAAAAGGGAATATGTCCCACTACAAGATGCCTACCAGAGATTTACACCAAATAAAGTTATTCTTTATCTTTAAATTCAGAATAACATTTTTTTAGGGAATTAAAATTTTAAGGTGTAGGGCCTACAGTTTGTGTCACACCAAAAAAAAAAAAAAAAATTTAATAGACTCGTTAGTGCAATGGTTTACTTCTCGACAGAAAGTTTTAATCAGTCCGACTTTGGAGTGACGATATTGCAATCCTCAGGTTAGGCACACAGAGCGACTGTTTCCAATACTTGAACTTTAGATGTTAACCATGTTATATATTTGATTACGTATAAGACGACCCATGAGTTTGAGAAGATTTTTGGACAATTATTGACTGGGGATATGTTAGTAGTAAATTCACATGTTACGGACAATCTCAACGTAAGATGATTTTTGAAAATCCAGAAATGTATATAATGCGCGTATAGGACGACCCCACATTTGTCGATCCTAATTAGCTGTTTTAAAATTCGTCTTATACGACAGAATATAGACACAATTGAAATCCAGCCATCACATTTCCGCGTTGTTGTCGTGGAATAGCATTAGAAACTTTGTCGCAACCTGTCTGATATCATTTTTGCTTCTATATAAAAATTTACCAATGACTTCAAATCAAACAGAAATGTATTCACACGGTACACTTCATCAAGCTAAAGCCTTGGTTTAAAAGAATCGCTACACTATCGCTACAATTTTTTTTTTAATGCAATCGTCGCACTCCTCGATGCAATCGGGAAAGCACCCCGATATCGACCAACCAATCAGCATCAACGAAAGCTGTTGGCTAAATAGCGTGTATCGATTTTGTGGAAACCATGCATCGGGGTTCATTTGTTGGCATTCTTTTGTCGGCACATTTGTTTGTTACCATCAATTTGTTTTTATCTGAAGCGACGGCACAACCCATCAACATTTCTTTGCAACCCAAACATTGGTAGCGACACACAGGATGCGGAACAGAATTTTAAAATATTGTATCATAAAGTTATTTTGGAATGACTCAATGGACTACCAGCCTAATTTGCCATATATTGCAGCATTTCAAGGATGGTTGAAGCTATTTGGTATAATTGGAAGTTTTCAACTCTCTTTGGATTTCCTTTAGAACAATATAGCACGTGTAATAAATTGGTAACAAACACAATAAAACAATAACCAATGATGCCTTAAATGTTTTGACAGGTCTTTATAAGCGTTTGGATAGGCTACAAGATACGAATTATATTATTTCTGTAGTAGATTGAATATCTTGCCACTAGATGCAAGTCGCAAAGCATTCCTTATTGATTATTTCTGGTGGGTTCAAAAAGAAGTTATGGCTTTAGAAACCACTGATAACAAAATTTGTCGAAAACAAATATGAATCATGAATATCTAAAATAGTCAAAATCCTATCAAATTTCTCAAATTCAGAATTATTCGATGATGTTTTCTGCATCAGGAGATTAATTAAGAATGATATTTTTTCCTACCTGACGTGTTACCGTAGTGAAAGTTCAATACTGTACGTTCTCAAAAAATAATAACACCCCCAGTTACGGTTTCAGACTATGCTATCGGTGATTCGATCGTTCGATCGGTGTTAAGTATTTTTTTTTACGGTACCTCTATTCTCCCGCTGTTGTAGTTTAGACATTTTGTATTTCAAGATCCTGTGTACTACGACGATGTTTTAAGCAACGTTCTCGTTCGGTAATTCCGTAATTTTTGTTTCGATTATGTGATATTTGTTCACATTTGTTATTATATAATTTGAACGTAGCCTCAGTATCAATTAATTTGCAGTTTCTCTTGTCTATCATTTCATTTTCCTTGTTTAATTAATCTACTCACATGGTGTTAAGGAGCCCCTTCTCCTCTTCTATACGTCATCCTCCTCTTCTTTCCTCATTTTTTTTTACCCATATCATATTTTATACTTGTATTTTTTTTTCAAAAAAATATTCGAAAGTCATCAAGAATGCATACCGGTATTAAAATCGTATTCAATTTAGGCATTTTAAAACAATTAATTAACGCGACATATTTAATATATCAAATACACCTGTAACTTAAATTCATCCAGTCGTCACTACATAGGCCTAATACTGTATGCTGTATCGATTTGTTGTTTTACGAATCACTCTTTAGCTTGACAAGCAAACGTCTGATAAGGTCATTTGAAAGTTTATTGTAGATTCCCCCTCTGAGAAGAATCATCCATAAAAGAAATCAGAGTCTCTGATTATTTTTATGGAGGCAACGCTAACAAGTAACATGCACATCAATGTTTGACAGAAACATTATGACATTCTATAGAGACTCGAACTATGGGTGCATGGTACTGATGAGTTTGAACCCGATCCACAATGAAGTATTACATGAAAGTAATAAATTCCATCTAGGAATGTGAGGGGAGGGTCTCCGTTTACTGTTGTAAAGTCTACAAGGACGTTTATATTTTTTTTCTTAAGAAAGGACAACAATTTTAATTAGTGAATAAATGGAATGTCGTTCGGTTGAACTGGGTAAATTAGAACCAAATGCTCTCAGTATGGAAGATATCACTCCACTTTGAGGAAGGCAAAAGGGCAGTAGACAAGCAGCATGCAAAAGGCAACCGACTCTGAATTGTGATTTAATTATTTTATTTTATTGATTAGTCGGGGTCTACCAACAATATTCTTCAAGGTGGAAATCTGGCTTCTTGGTCTCGTGACTTCATATTTAATCATGGGGTATATGCCAAGTGGTGAAGTCCCCATTCGCAAACTTCCTCTCCCACAAAACTAATGTACTCCTGGTGAATAGTGTGGTAGGCACCCCAGGGGGTTAGTGTGGAAAAAATGATCGCTCGTCTTGTGTGTGAGTGATCTCGTGTATACATATTGCGTGTAGTAGGCTACTTAACCTTAACTTATTTTTCGATTCTATCTAAGAGTTACTAACCTCCTATTAATTGGAAATAAAAAAAAATCTTGAATTGAAGAGAACTCCGGATCCCCACCCAAAATCACCCACGCCCCAT
>NW_022701555.1:31943-35107 GCF_011630105.1 Anneissia japonica
TGGGGTAATATATACTAACATTTTTTGAAAAATAAAATTCTATAGCTTTATTTCAGTGTTAAAACTCTTAACTTTATTTATTTTTTTCAACAAAATTTTCAAAATACTAGATGTGTATAAGAGACAGGTCACGAACTGGTCAAAAAAAGGAGATCTGTGTAAAAGAGAGGCTGAAGCATCATTTGCTCTCTTTTGATGAATGTAACTGGTTGTATGCCCAAGTTGCACCCTTAGCTTTCTTCAAAATTTCTGTTGGTGTTTCATAGGCATGGGCAGGTAAGTGTTGTGCCAGCCTGATGGTTAGGATACTTGAGAGTGTACCCTTTGGGTCTAGATTGGAGCGGAATGATGTTTTGTTTTTCCTGACCATAGAGAATATTCTCTCTTCCTCTGCATTTGAATGTGGTATTACATCGATGATGATAAGCGCAGCCAAGACCCTATTTTCGCCGGTAAAACCATCGTGGATTCTGGTTCGCTGAAAGTATTGATATGCAGTCGTAAAGTTAAAATAGAAATGACGCAATGTGTACAGCGGCACCAGTGTTAATTTTACACGAATTTTACACGAATTGTTTACTATCGGAACGGCATGTATTTTCGCGAAGCGATAGAACTTTCGTAGATTTTATATGTCTTATAAAACTACAGAATTGTCACGTTTTGGATATTTTTGTATTAAATTGTGGGTTTTAATAAAAAAAAAATCTTGAGATTATTAGAAAAGCTGGAGATTTTAGGCTAGTGGCGGGAGAGCTGGAGGTTAGGGCGAAAAGCGGGAGTCTCCCGGCAAATGCGGGAGACTTGGTAGGTATGCTACTATAAATAATGTATATGCTGTACTATCTCGAAAAGATGCCAATGCTATCTTGATGAACTTCTGTTCGACGCTACTTTTGCAATCTTAAAAAGGGGGCTTCAATTCAAATTGGAATTCTAGATTAAGCTCTTTGGACTTCTTTTTGAGGTTTTACGGTATACACACGCTATTTTGTGTTGTGGTGCGGCTTGTAGTTCAAAAAAATTTATATTAGCAAGCAAGAAGAATGTTGAAAATATTAACACTATATACAAAGGGGGGGGGAGCCGCGGCTCCCACGGCTCCCCCCTGGATACGTCCCTGTGTGGTGTCAATAACCTTAAAGGTTACTTCTGACTTCTGCTTATCATGTCGGCAGGTTATGGTAATCTCTCCTTTTACTGCAACTGCTTCATCATTATACATCTTCAGTGTTGTTGATGAAGGTCTCATATTTGGCTCGTCTGTACCTTCCAGTATCTGCAGGTCTCGATATGACATCACGTTGCATGAAGCACCTGTGTCTATTTGACATTTTACCGCCTTGACCTCTCCACTGGTGTTTTGTGAGTGCAGTGATACCATTAGTTTGCCTTTATTATTATCACATATAACTGTTTCAACATTGAAGGCTGAGTCATCTGAATCAGTGTCTTCTACTCTGTTGACAACTGCTTTTCTTTGTTTTGTTCTACACATCTCTTTGGAGTGATTCTGTAGACCACATTTTCCACACTTTTTTCCGTAGGCTGGGCATTTTTCTTTCTTAAATTCATGAACTTTCCCGCAATATCGTACCTGACCGTGTGCTGTTACTCTTTGTTGTAGTGGTTTTGCCATGGTTTTTTTTTGTTGGTTTGTCTGATTTTTAGTTCCTTTGTGACCTTAAGGTCACAAGGAACTAATGGGATAATTCAATAATAATGAAAATGAAAAAAATAACATGAAATGTATGTGTGTGTGTGTGTGTGTGAGAGCAAAGTGAGCAGCGGGTTTGTAAACGAATAGGCTCCTAAACGGTGCCTCACGGTGGGTATAATGTTTTCCTCATAGTAACTGTTGGACATGTAGTTGTGCAGGAATTGTTTGTTTTTTTTTATGTTAGATGAGAAATGTAGGACGTACGCGATAAAAAATATACCCCCTACCACCACTTTTGAGTCGTTTTTAGGAGAAAATTTCGATATGCGCATGCGTCGGAAAAACTTTGCCGACATTTTGTTTTTCATCGCGAGAGGGTAAGCGAGCTCCATAATGCATACCTTGTTGGTGTAGTTGACCAATTGTTTACGGGATCGTCGGTAGGGTTAGGCGTCTGTCGTGTTAATATAGCAGGTGCACGTGTTATTAAAAATGAAAAAAAAGTGATCTAACCAAACACGTATACATGTATACTTGATGTAAAATAAATGAGTATTCCGTATTCTTAACTCTCTGCAAACTCGAAAATAAATCATTGACCGAGGCACGTTTTATCTACCACCATACAGCGCATGCGTGACATGCAGTATGCAGAGCAGTGGTTGTAGTTATTATGATAACTATTCTACTTATTACGCATGCATGTCACTAAGCAAATTTTGAACGAAGAACGAAAGAAAATTTGTTTTTAGGACATGACAGCTTTGGATACCCGAAAATGTTAATCATACTTCAAAATTTGTTATCTCAAATTGACGTCCCGATTTCCGATGTCAAAAACACCAAAAAATAGGTACGTCCCTATTTTTAGAATAAAAAAAAAAATAATTGCAAGAAGTATCCACTAGTAAAGGGAATATTAGTCCGTGGTTCCCCGGGTATAATCCCATCCCCATGAACGCGAAACTGTCCCGATTTCGGGGGGGGGGGGAGTGGAATTATACCCCGAGATTCCCTTGGCCTAGTGTATGAACAGACGGAAATGACGATCGTTTTGCAAGGTGGTTTTCACCTACAATTCAATAGCCTATCAAAACAATATTCGGGCGAAGAAATCAGTCTTGTATGATGTAACGAGTTACTTTTAGCAGCCAATCTCTGTAAAAACACGTGAGTCTTCACGCTGTGAATTAACGATTCGATCAGCCCACTGGGCAGGTCTTTTCAGGGACGGACCGCGGTGTTGTCTATCTTTACTTTAGCCGCAGTTAGCGAGCTGCTTATTTTTAGCGACTGTAAACAACAAAGTAATTTACAAGAATGGGCTTTGTGTTTTAATTTATGGCGACCAATATAAGTTTTAAGCAATTTTAAGAGTTTCAAGTTGGCAGAATTCGGAGACAATTCCTTTATTTTTTGAGCATTTGTTAAATTTATCGACCTAGCAAGGCCTGCTAGGCCGACTTACCCAATCCTCAGACCCTGGGACATCACCCGGAGAAAT
>NW_022701555.1:35372-51679 GCF_011630105.1 Anneissia japonica
CCTGTATGGGGGTGTAGGTGTACGTAAAAACATTAGAAACCATTACTTGACTACATATCCCTCTAAACTACGTTTACGTACAAAGGAACGTACACACCCGCAGGGTTCTGGTTTTGTACTCTTTTGACTCTTTGCAAAATTCACCACCTGTGTTTTATTCCCAGCTACTTCCGTTAGCTGCTGCGTCGTTGTTTCACTGACTTTAAGCAATTCGATTGCCCTTTCCAGGTTGCATTTTTTCTTGCGGAACAATCTGGCTCTAGCAGTTTTGTCCCATGCACCTAATACTAAACGATCCCTTATCATTTCATCGTTTAATTTACATGGTTCTGCCAACTGTTTCAGTCTATGTACACATTGACTGATATTTTCTTTTGGTTGTTGTTCAGCACCATGAAATATAAATCTGTCGTACAAAACGTTTCGAGTGGGTGTGAAGTGAGTTTGCAGCTTGGTTAAAATTTCCTTTGGATCTTTTAATTGTGCTTCTGTTAATTTTAACAATCGCTCTATATAGTCAGGTCCCATTATTGACTTTAATATGCTGCCTGAACTGTTTTGTCCTTAGTGCTTAACCCTGTTGCAATTAAATAATCTTCCCAATTTTGTTGAAAAACTTTCCATTGTTTTTCGTTATCATCCTTGACTATCATTGGTGGAGGTGGTGGTATTTGGTAAGTTGCCATCTTCCTTCCACTAGCCTATATGCTGTGCATGAATTAATGGTGACGAGTTGTACCGTACACTTTGTGTGGCCTATCCTATTGTCGTCGGTAAACAACAATTGTACTCACGCGGGCGTCAGCGTAACCTACTTCTACTCGGTTGAGTAGGGTCTCCTGACCATTCAATGGTAACACCAGCGCCTGAAAACTTTGTTTTCTTGTCAACTGTGTTGATTTCTGAGATTCTACGTCGTGGCAGGTTCTTTGTAATTTCATTTAATCCATTTGATGTAATTTACCACTTCTGACACCATGTTGTTTGTTACAATAACAAGTATAATGAAAGACACTAAAACCAGATTGTAATAACTCAATGGCCGTATAAATTTGAAAATTTTAAAATTGCCTGTTACATCATTAAAATACATTTCTTCGATCCTTACTAAAATTAAATTGTTTTGAAGATGTTTTTTATGTTAAAGTAGATATTTGTTCCATCATGAAAAGGTAACAATGCAAACTAATATAAGCTAACCTGACCTTCGACTTATTGTCCTATCTTTTAAAATATTTCATTTGTTATGTATAATCTGCATTATTGTGTTTCCTATCATGAGTCACTGTCAGATGTTACCATCAAACGATGAAACACATCACTCATATTGTCGACTCTTGATGTCTTTCTTGCATGTTTTCGTCGATACACCTTATTGTCCTGGTTTCTTGCTTCTTGAGCCTCTTCGATCATCATTCCAATTGGTAGTACCGAACTCGAAAGAATTGTGGATCTATGAACAAGGAGAACATGCACACTAACGGCCATTTTATACCACGGGTAGAGTCGTATAATGACTTCTGCTGTTTTGCGACAGTAGTCACCAAAGTTTACAGGGTCCAGAGGAGATTTGCAGGATATCGCTACTAAAATCATAAGGATCCTGTGTACTAGGTTTTCATCTAACCCGCAAATTTCCGCGAAAGTGGCCTCTTCTTGAAAAGATCTGCGGTCTGTATTACCATCATTTGAATTTCCTGAACCTTGCTTAGGTTCATCTACTTTGAGTCCTAACTCCTCTTTAAACCGATCGTGTATTTTTTTCTTCATATCGGCAACGATAGCTTTCTCATTATCAGACGAAATACGCCACTTTGTTATTGGCATTCTGTAGGCAATGTGTATAAGCATTTCGAAGCACCTAATCCATTTATGCAATGGAGAGAGTCCATAGCTGTAGGCCTCTTCACTTGATGAGGAAAGTTTCTCCAAGTCATTAAATTGTTTGGGTGCAGCTCCACATATATAGCATCGCATTGACGACTTTGTTTTTGTCAGAGCATTTACGACCTTCTGGTCAACCATGGTGAAGTGCATATCATAGTGTATTTGGATGTTGCCTTCTCTGTTTTCATCTGCTGCCAGTTCATAGTTAATATCTAAAGTTATTTTCGTTGGTTGCAATTTTTTTTATCTCGTTTTTAACAGAGTTATGCTCTTCCTGTGAGAGCTCAGTCGTTTCTTTCTTGAATTGAAGGTGAATAGGACTGCAAAATCTTGAAGAAGACGGCACTGGGTTTTGCCATAAAATACTGTCCTTGAACTTTAATTGCAAAGGAACGAGAGTGGTACAAAATATGCTGCTGTCATCCAGTGTACCTGTGGTAGACTTCTGTTTATGTGGCCTGACGAACCGTCAAAGCCCCATTTACACACCAATTCACAATCCAATCTTTCATTTCCTTCTAGATTCTCAATTACTTCTGTGATCTTTTCCTTTTGCTGCTGAATAATTCGAAGTGCAGTATGGTCCAGCAAGTTTTGAAGGGGTACTTTTGCTGAATCTTCTGTAACCGATATATTGTTAGGGTAACATTTATTTTTAGCCTCTCTTACCTTGTTGTATGGTGGATATATATCAGCATGTTTGCCTTTTGCAGCCAATCTGTGTGTTTGGTATGACTGTTTTGTCATGTTAGTTTCAACCAAAAGCGACAAAGCTTCTTCACTTTTAAACTTGACCGGTTCTTGCTTTTTTTCTGATATCAGCTTTCCTATTTTAGCGGGCCTTGATGGTGTTAACATTGCAAATTTCAGTACATATTTCAAATTTGAATTTTTTTTATACGCACCTTGAGATGCTGCATACAGTAGTTCTACTGGTTCTCTGTCTTCTAGAAGATAATGCGCCTTTCTTTTTTTGGAACGGTCAGAAAGATCGTCCCAGTTCTTAGCTGGGCGTCCCATAATGGCTTTTCGTGATACCCCTGGCATATCTTCACTTGACATGGCAGGACAAGTTTCGATATTGACATGTCGGGCAAAAAATGCCTCATTCTCACCACCAAACGAAAATGTTTGGTCAAGCCATTCCTTATTGCCCTTATCAAAATACTCCTTGTAACGACCATACTTATACCATTTCCGTCGGAGACGATATAGGAAGTTTGTAATCTTCTTGGAAGTATTTTTCAGAAGTTCTGTTGGTATGTTCTCCTCATCACCTACGTTGTAATGTACACGTAATTCAATTATACATACATCACACGCCAAGATGTTACTTATTAACCCAACTGAATGGACAGCTTCAAAAAGTTGTCTATTTGATATCGAAGCCATCATAACTTAGGCCTACTCTCCTAAATGACAGTCTCATAAGATGCTAGCATCTCTTTTGAACTGATATACCATGGGAAGGTACCATATCAAGCGTGCATGATGAGTTGGTCGGTATCTCAATGGATGTATTAGGACGGAGATCAAAGATAAATTAAAGTTCCGACAGCGCGTATGAAAGTCAGTTACCCCAAGCCTTCGAAACCCAGTGTGTTCGCGCTTAGTCGCTTACTAAAAAAAAATTACTATCAACAATGGTGTATAGGGGTGGCAGTTGTTAAGAAGACGCCTACCCCCTCAGTCTCGCCCACCCCCTCAGTTTCCCCTCGCCAGTGAAAATATTTAAAGCGCAAAAATCACGCTCAAGCAAGTACAGTAGATAAATTTACCTGTCACCTTATTTTGCGTAGCGCCCCCACACTTAATCATCAAGCTCCCCTCGCCCCCACCATTCACATTGGCGTGCTCTTATCTCCCTCCCCAAATTTCTCCCCATTTCACTCCTAGACACTCCACTGATGGAGTTTATTATGCTTTACATAGGGCACTACACAATCAAATGGCTGCACGAATGATTTTATCATAGAGCAAAATTTAAAAACGGCACTTTTGTTTGGGGGGAGGTATTTAAATCGCTTCCTAAATACAGGGTGGCAGGTATTGGCAGCTAACTTTGGCATTAACGTAAAGCTTAGGCCTTGCTTGAAATGCTGATGTCAAAATTATGGTGAAATTCGCCGACAATCCTAACTTTTGAATTGGTTTTATAAAAAAAAAAATTGGTTTTTAAGCGTTTTTTACTCATTTTGTGTCCTTTATTCCAAGAATATACTAATTATATCAATTTGTATTTTACTATCTAATGTGGATAATAATAGGTAAATACTGCATGAAGTATCAAGTTGACTGCTTTCTTCTAAGTAAAATCACAGGGAGTTTTTCAAAACTGTTATTTTTATCATTTTACGCAGAAAATTCTAACTTTTTCATGTTTACACGGTTATATCATACTATAAAAATTCACGAAATATGAAATTATTGGTGGATTACTATAATTTAGGATGTTTTGTACCTCAAACAACCTTAAAAAGTTTGAATTGTCAGATCACCCATTTTCGACTTTTGGCACACTTTGAATTCATTCTGGCCCACTTTGCGGCGGCTGCATGTGACAACAGGGAATAAGTTATGTACGTCATACAACAGTTAGGATACCTATCAGTGGCGTCGAGAGGGGAGGGGCGGGTCTACTAGGGGGCCCGGACCTAGATGAAAAATTTTCGGGGTAAGAACAAAATATCCATAGGGCCCGAGCCCAAGCCAGGATGAAAACATTTGTTGTCAGAACAAACTCTACATTATGATTTTATGGGCGTCTTTCTCAGTCTTTCTGTATTTTTATTATTAGATGAATAATCCCCCATGGGAATAGTGCACCCAATGCTCTCCCGTTCCAAATTAGATGCCACCCCCCCCCCCCTTCAATACATAGGTGCTTCACTGTCACTGTCATGAAATCTCTCATTTATTCATCAGATTATTCTGATACATCTACATTGCAAAAAAATAATCACATGGAATCATATTCATGTACGTGGGTTTGGACAAATAGGGTCTTAGGAGGAGACTTAAATTAGGGAGCGGCCGAGTGGGGGTCCCAAGTGAAGGAGGCCCCATGTGAGGTGTTGCCCCGGGGCCCTTACTGGCTCTCGGCAACACTGTACCGTATATTTGTCTTTACTGTAAACATGATAAAATACAAGGAACTAAATGTAGACTATTACCTGTTCCACTGCACGCTACAATATTAAGTATTTCGGGTTTGAATTGGTCAGCATGTATTGCTTTATAAGTTTGAACCCAAATTATGTTTCCGTTCAACCTATAAAAATAGTGTTTGAATAGTTATACCAAATTACACAATAATAATAATATTAATAATATAGTAATAATAATAATAATAATAATATTTACGATGCACGTAAATTTGTATGACCGTTCATTAGGGCTTCGAAGTGTTCTAATCCGCGTAACAATACATCTGTTTTTCACTTACTGTCCTTTCCAAAGCTGTGATAATACTCCCAACTGCCGTATGACTCTGGAATTTAATTAAGAAAATGACAAATATTTGGAGAAAAAAAATGTTAACTGCAATATTACATATTGATAATAGTTAACATTCCTTTACAATCACAACAACCATTAGATTTTTTAATCCTTACCATAAAAAACACCAGTAGATGTAGAGAAATCAGCCAATTGTCATTGTAATTGTGAACGCCGTCTGCATATTATTTGTAAGGTAAATGACAAACCTTACATACCTTAATGAACATTTTCATATCTGAAACAATGAATTTTTAGGCATTAGATGAAAGGCGCATTCATTATTTATTAAAAATAAAACAATAATAATAATAATGATAATAATAATAATAATAATAATGATAATAATAATAAAAATAATAATAATAATAATAAAAATAATAATAATAATAATAATAATAACAATAATAATAATAATAGTAATTATTATTATTATTATGCCAGCAGCTCGCCAATCGGATAGACGTTGCGATGCCCATGTGTTGTCGCTTTCATGGTCCACGGAAATTGCCGATTTGATAGTCTCTTCCGTATGAAGTGAATGTGTTTTCCACAACTCGTTCAACTTTACAGATGTTAATGTCGCTTGTTGCATATGTGGACTGAAAGAAGATGTTTACATTACAACCATTTCACACCACTGTGACGGGCTACATTTGATGACATTATGCACTCATCTACCTCACAGTAAAATTTCATAGGCCTATCTTCACCAATTGTTCTTTTCATCACGTGAGTGGGGTGTCCAGATTTTTCATTAAGCTTTACTGCAAAGATGCCTCCCTCAATGTTTTCATCCCTCTTACAGGCCCGTAGGCAGGATTTTCGATGGGGGGGGGGGGCGATACCAGCGAAGCGGACCTTTATACCAATTTCCCCCCCCCCCCCCCCAACACACAGACACACACCCGGTAGCCTTATTTAGTCGATTTCTAAAACCCATAATTCGTATAAATTCTATTTGAAATTTCCATTTTTTTTCTGTCACTTAAAAAATAATGTTTTATGTTCATTACAAATTACACCAGGCTATTTGTTCATATTTGAGAGTATTACAATACAGCGGGCTGACCTCGGTTATTTGAATAACTACGCCAAATCATTGCAATAATAAGTGCAAACAAGAACAAGATAGATATGGAAGCAAAAAATCACTTTAATATCACTTCTTAGAAGTTTTTACAACGATATGAATAGTTTGCTATAAACCATGCCTATACATATTTACTAATACGTTTTAGCACACGTTGACTCTTTGCCCATGCGTCAATAAAATGAAATTACAAATTGTCCTGATCTTGTACAAAAGTTAGCAATGGCCTATTATTTTTTTATAATTTCATGTCAATTTTAATAGAAAAAGAGAATAAACACATTCGTAAAACTTCTTTTTTGTTAAGTATCTCATTACCGTCTAGTAGCTAAACTTCTCAATTCTCAAGGAATAATCTCGTTAATCTCTTAACATAGTCGCAAGTTCAAGGCGTCTTGGGTGTTTTCTGGCAAAGATATCCACCACTCGATTTAAATCTACTTCTGTTCCATATTGGATGTACATCAAGGCCAAGGCAGAAAGTCTATCCTGTCTCATATTTGCTCTGAGTTAGGTATGCAACCTTCTCAAGGCACTCGCGGTTCGCTCACACTCAGAACTTGTTGCTGGAATCGTACAGCGCAACTTCAGAAGCACTGAGATATTTGGAAACAAATCATAATCGCAATCTTTCAGTGCAGTTACTGCCATGGACGGACGCCTCTGGCGAGATTCCCAAGAATCTATGTTTCCATCTAAATATTTCCATCCTCAACAACTTAGGTGAAGGCATGTCTCCGTGGTATACTTCGATGATCTTGTCAACGTCCATCTCATTTCCTTCACATAGAACTACAGGCACTAAACCTTAAAAAGCTTAGATGAAACGATAGTTAAGTTGGAAAATTGTGCATCCAGTTCAGACAAGATGTGGCTCACGAATAGTATCGCCATGTTGCGGCAGTAATGTTCCTATGGAGAAGTAGTGGGTGCACTGCATAGTGCACTGCATAGATGGTAACACATTCACTGTTTCTGCCAGTCTGATTGCTTGACGGTATAACTTCCTAAATTCGTCATCGATGTCATTGCGTAAAGCGTGATAGACAGATTTGACCTGTAGGTTGATGTCGATTGTCTTCCCCTGAAGCTTGACTGTTACCCCAGCAAGGTGCGAAAGGAAGTGGTAGATCGCAATAAATGTAACATTGAAGTCAAATGACGTCAATGTAATCAAGAGTGATGTAGCATCATTTCTGCTCTTGGAATTCCATGTAGAATCTCGGAATTAATCACCACATAATTCAATATTGGCGCCAAGTGCAATGTTCTCCAGAGCAGTTACCATGTAAGTGTAAGCTTACATGGTAAGTAGAAATGAGAATATGAATCATGCCTTGCAGCCCATCTTGTCTGACAGAGATCGATCAATGCCTTCCTTTGTTTCATTTCATTTGGCCGGGCTTTCCTTATGACTGACTGCAACAACCCTTCTCGCTTTGGATTTCCAAGAAAAAACCAACAGCATTCCTTTATCTTTGCTATGGTATTTCTTGCATTTGGCAGAAAACAAGAATGAGCGATTACCAAATTAAGGCAATATCCCCTACAGTGTACGTACGCTGCATTTGGGGACTTTTATCCGCCGTTGCACACCAACATCGTCACTAGACATATTGGCAGCTCCATCATAGCCTTGACCACGTATGTTTCCTGCATCTAAACCCACTTCATTAAGAAAAGACAAGATATTATTAGCTATAACTTCTCTAATTCTTTGGAGGTGAATGAATGCAAGAAATTCTTCTCTGATTTCCCTCTTCACGTCAACGAATCGGAGACATAGAGGTAGCTCCTCCTTGTTGTGGCTGGTAACCTCGTCCGCCAAGATGCTGAACCATCTCGCCTGCTGTATCTCCTCTATCAAATCACGACGAATAATATCGTATCCAATTATGCCAATGATATCATTCTGAATGATTGGTGAAGTGTACTTGAAACAAGTGAAAGTAGAACACTGGTAATATATTGTAAGTATTCCTAATCAAATTAATCATTACAAAACTTTACAAACTAATTGATCAATCAACCATATAATCAATCACTTAATAACGATATAGTACCTATTGTGTAATAGAGTATATATATATATAGGAAAATCAGTAAAAAAATATATATATATACATACATATAATTTAACAGTGTTAACGGCTATCTTTATTAATATTATATGGTATTATTTGTTTCCAGCCGTACCTATTGTGTAATAGATTTATTTGAATCTGTTCAACCATGAAGTCTCTGCGGTGTAATGGTTATGACGCTCGCCTTGACAGCGAGAGGTCGCAGGTTCGAATCCCGTCAAAGGCGTTTTATTACATAATTTATTATTTATTTATAGGACAACAATCGTTGAGAGCTGTGCTACACGATGTATTATGTCCTTTATTCGAAAACTGTATTTACCTTTCTTGGATGATTTATATATAATTTAACAGTGTTAACGGCTATCTTGATTAATATTATATGCTATTATTTGTTTCCAGTCGTACATATTGTGTAATAAAGTGTATCTGACGTTATTTGAATATTTATGTCCTTTATTCGAACACTGTATTTACCTATATATATAAATATATATATATAATAATATATATATATATGATTCATATTCTCATTTCTACTTACCATGTAAGCTTACACTTACATGGTAACTGCTCTGGAGAACATTGCACATGGCGCCAATATTGAATTATGTGGTGATTAATTCCGAGATTCTACATGGAATTCCAAGAGCAGAAATGATGCTACATCACTCTTGATTACATTGACGTCATTTGACTTCAATGTAATCAATGCAGTCAGACTGGCAGAAACAGTGAATGTGTTACCATCTATGCAGTGCACTATGCAGTGCACCCACTACTTCTCCATAGGAACATTACTGCCGCAACATGGCGATACTATTCGTGAGCCACATCTTGTCTGAACTGGATGCACAATTTTCCAACTTAACTATCGTTTCATCTAAGCTTTTTAAGGTTTAGTGCCTGTAGTTCTATGTGAAGGAAATGAGATGGACGTCTGTCTCTTATACACATCAAGATGTGTATCTCTTCTTTTAGATGCTTCAGAAATCTCGCCATCAAATAGAACATTGCCTACGATTGGTAATCCACACATTATTTAACTTAGCTTAATGCTATTTTGTACACAAATGTTTCAGCTGATATGTTTATTTATGTCGTTTCTAGCTATCTCTCACAATAGACCTCTATTTGTATTTCCAATCGTTCCGTCAAAAATCTTCATCACTGTTATTTACGATTGTTAGTAAGTAACTCTTGCACACCGCTTAGAACATTACTCAGGTCTAGGAAACAAGCCTTATAATAATATATACTGGCTATTCTTTATGTTGCAGGTGTATATATGTCGTATGGTGAGCCGAGTGCAGAGAACAAGACGTATGAAGATCTACAGTGGATTGATGATAACCCAGTCGTTTATTTGAATGTAAAACCAAAAAAAATAGAATACTTAATTATGTGTATATAGCACTGGACGGATCAAGCAGACTGCGATAGACATCCCCACCCTCCATAACACTAATATCAGGAAAAAAAATCGAAGAAAATTCATACACTCAAGATAAAACAATTATTTGCACATATTTTGCACAGTATTATTATTTACAAGCCTCTGGCTTCCTGTAAGTAATATGCCATTTGCGTTGTTTGTTTAACATCTGTATTGACTGAAAATGAAATGAAATAAAGATACTCTTAGACAGATAATAGACAATAATAATAATAATAGATAATAATTTTCGACGTTTGCTACATTAGATGTTGTAACGTGTTAGACAACGCAATTTACCATTGATGGAGCTGACATTGGAAGCTCCTGTAGTAACAATACAATGATAATTATAAAGCTATGCCAATATTTTTAAAATAATTTATTGTAATAATAAACTGCGTGTTTTTTTTATGTGTCTTTAATGTACCGGTATGTATTCTTATAGTATATTTTATATTTTATCTGAGCAGCTGCTTCTAATGAGTTGAAATAAAATATATGCCGAAACTGTTCCTGACTATATTTGTATATTTTATTTATATTTTGAATTCAAATAAATAAAGTAAATAAAATCAAAACTTAGTCTTAGATGTTTCTCTGTCAATTACCTAATTCATAACTGATAACACTTACTTACATGGCACATTCTACGAGATTGCTAACGTAAAGTTTTCTTTAGCTTTAAATTAAATTTGACACACTGATCTACACTAAGAAAAAATGTTTTGTGAATATCTAAACTCTTTATGTTCAATAAGTTACGTTGCTTATCAAAGAGTTTTTTTTGTTGTCTTTTGTGGGTGTTTCCCACCTTTATTGTCATTCCAATGTATATACACAATACTTATTTATATACATGCTCAGTATCTTACAAATTTGATATAGCACTCATGCTTCTATACAATTAAAATGACTGATAAAATTAATTAGATCAATTCTATCAAGCATTTGATTTTAATCATTGCTTTCACTTGAATATATATATATATATATTTCTGTAACATATACATTTTAAAAAGTCTCGTTTAATCTCTTCCACTTCTTATATATATATATATATATATATATATATATATATATATAAATATACATATATATATATATACACATACACACATACATACATACGTAACATTTTTTATATATATATTTTTTTAAAGTTTTTTTGCTTATAGCCTTTAATTAGGCCAATAATTAATAAAGTTACACATATTTGGTATTTGTAATAAATGGTTTTACTAGTGTCATACTATACTATTTGACCAATGTTCATTATTACATTTTCTTATGTTATTACAATAGTATTTTGTATTTTTTCCCATTTTCTTTCACCATTTTCTTTGTCATTATACATTCCAATTTTAATTTTCAATAGGATATCAAAGAGTTAACAAAAATTAACTTTCAGTTTTGATTTATTATAGAGGAAGGAATAATTAAAGGGTCACTTGAAAGTAATTATTTAGTACCATTGATAAAAAAGAAACTGAAGATAAAACAAATTAAAACATGGAGATATAATAGGCTTATTTACTTCATTATTTTCGCCATGACTGAAGCTTACGTCACTGCCAGTACAAACTGACAGCATGAATATAATAAAAGAAAGATTATAACAGTTCTGCTCAAGAATATTGCTGGCGTGAAAGATACATACTGCCACCAAGAGTTCCATCGTAACGACCGAAGCGTTAATAATAATAATAATAAATCAATGCATATTTCATACCTGTTAAGCAACCAACGAGAAGTTCGCAAATACAAAACTAAACTAGAGATACTATGTTCGATAGAACATGAACCCAGTCATTGTTCAGGATTTGACCCAAAGATAACCTCTGTAACCATTGACCTCAAGCTGTGAAGACCCTCATGTTTGGTAGTACAGTAGTCTGTCTAATATACACTCAAGGATATAAACCACCCATACATATTCGCAATAAATTGACCTAGTTATATAAATTTTAAAAACACATTATAAAGGTAGTGGTCTACAAAGGTAAAGTTAAGTACTTACGAGATGTTGTAAAATAATAATAAAAATAATAATTAAGCCAGCAGCATTTTTTCGTGTTTAGAAGATCCTAAGGATCATTCCTGGTAAATTTGAGCTCAATTGGGCTATTTTGAAAATTTGACCCCGATGACCCCTATGTAACCCTGATCCCAGACTGGGGTGTAGCAGGTGTCGCCGGTTCTTAACGACGAAATTTGATTAAATTTCGTCCAATGGTTTGCCATTAGTAGCATTTTGAAATGTTACTAGAGAGAACAATAGAATAACGCTTTAATGACCTTTGACCGTAAATCGCTGAACACCATAAAGACCCTCCAATATATATGTGCCCAGGACAAGACTGTGCTATGTTATTTGTGACAGAAGTCTTTTATTTATTTTTTTTAAAGTGTTTTACCCTAATGACCCCTATGTGACCTTTGACCCAAGCAGTGAACACCCCAGTATATGAGAGGTGTCACCGATTATACTGACCAGGTTTGGTTGAAATCGGCACAACCGTTTGGCACTAGTAGCGTTTTGAAATGTTGCCAGAAAAAAGATAAAAATTTCAATTTCAATTTCAAATAAACATTTATTTCTTTACACAATACAATATAATAACAAAAGGTAAATATTGAACAGTCGGATTTCATAAAAAAAAATTAAAGAAGACTTGTGTGAAAGAGGGCACTGCTCAAAAAGTATACGCCAAATGATGAAAGGAAAAACCATTCATCAAGTGGCACTTGTAACGAGCGACCCATATAATAACGAAAGCATAAATTTCTTTGAAAAAAATACATAAACGAAACAAAATACAAAACACGGATAGAACAGAAAGCAGAGGGGGGAATTGGAGAAATGATTAGGCAAAAATTTACCAATATTATAATAATGGTATTAGAAAAATAAACATTGATTTTGATTTGATTTAAGCATATTTAGATATAAAAGATATTTCTTGACCTTAAAAGAGAAAATTTTCCTGGAAGATGCCGATATAATTTAAAGGGTGAGTTCATTAAAAAGTTTGGAACCACTATATCGAATATTGTGTTGGAGTAAAGTAAGTTTGGGTAGAGGAAGGTGAATGTTGTCACGAATTCTGGTGTTGTAAGGATGTAAATCTTAGTTTTTAAAAAAGGAGCAAAGGTTAGTAGGGAGAAGAGAATTGGTAGCTTCATAAACAAAGATACATTGTTGTAAAATATTTATATCGAAAACAGACAACCGATGCAAAGCAAGAAAAAGTGGAGCAGAGTGAGCAAAGAATGGAGCATCTGAAATTATACGACAGCTTTTTTTTGGAGCTTGTAAATTTATTCAAGGTTGGATTTGTAATTGTTTGCCCAGATAATATTGCAGTAACTAATAAAAGGAAGAACAAGGGATGAATAAATGGAGACTTGGAAGAAAGAAAGAGAGACGATAAATAATACCAATACTTTTTGCTATTTTCAGTTCAACTTCTTTTATATGATTTTTGAATTTAAGTTCATGGTCGAGGTCAATACCTAAGAATTTTGTGTGTTGAACACAAAAAAAAGGTTTTAGGGTCAAGATACGGTATGCTTTAGGGTAAAAAATTTGCAAAACAATATGTGTTTAGTCAATACTAGCAATTCCTGTCTAGGAGATATACAATTTGGAAAAGAAGCGTTAAACGTTTTAGAGAAACAGAGAATATGTATATACACACCAGGAAACAGTCAACAGTAACTACAAATTATCAATCTGTTCCCGATACACACGTAATAAGATTATCGATACGATTAATAGTGAAAATAAAACGATAATTAATAATAATATATAATAATAAGAATAAAATTTATACTTCAAGTAATAATAATCATTAATATTAACAGTAAATATAATGTAGTAAATAATAGAATAATAATGATAATAATAATAATAATAATAATAATAATAATAATAATAATAATAATAATAATAATAATAATAATAATAATAATGATAAACATAGAGTTGATAAATAATGATTGGTGAATCTGGATTTGTATATCACAAACAGTATAGTAGTATATATCTATATATATACATATATATATATATATATATACATACATACATACATACACATATATACACGTACACCTACACACATAATACAAACTTGCATATGCAAAATAGGTAATAGGCCATTGACAAACAAAAAAGAAAAATAGTAAAATAAACATATGAAACAAATAAATATAACAAGTAAAAATGAATAATAATAATAAATAATAATAGTAAAATAAATATATGAAATAAATATAATTATAAATTCTAAATCACAACAGAACAAAATACAAAGGAAATAGTATATGTGCAAAATTATAATCATTTTTTAGAGTAGAGCATGGCAGGGAGGCAAAGCATATGTCACGTAAACATCAAAAGGTACAAGACAAATAATAATGTGCTTTAATGGCAATAATGACACAGTGCACTGAAAATGATCGGAATGTCAACGGAGGAATGTAAATAGATTTATGTAAATCAGGTCTGTTGAAAGACCTAGGTAGGTAGAAATTAACATATTATCAGGAGTAAAAACAAGATTAATAAGTTTATGCCTAAATAATCGTGAATCGTATTCTTATCAACTGTCCAAGTGTATAGAATGAATGAAATTTGTCATTGATAGACAAAACTCGTTGTGTTATTTCCTTTCCGTTCTTCGTGATAGAAGCAAAAATGTGACCGTCAATTGACCAAACGGCTAAGACAGCAGTCTTCTGACGTAGTTGATTCATTAGTATTTGCCTTTTATATGTTAGATCTTCATGAATAGATTTTCCAGATCCTTTTAACCTCCTTCTGGATTTAATGATATCATTGCGTTTCCGATAAGAACAAAATTTTACAATGATTGGTCTTGGCTTGGCTGAGTTATCGAACTTTCGTCCAACTCTATGTGAACGTTCGATGTCATCCAACGTCAAGTCAACGCCTATGTCATTAGCCAGTTTTAAAATTATGTCGTCCGTCTTCTCATTATTTGCTTCTTTAATTCCAAAGAAACGAAGGCAATTGCGCCTGCTGTACTGTTCAAGATCGTCTAACGTAAGATCAATTTCGTCCATTTTATTATTAATGTCGTCGGGAACAAATTCTAAGTTATTTGCAGTGCTCTACTCTTTGTTAGACTCCAGATCTACGATTCTGGTCTCTAAAAATTCCATTTTTTTATTTATAGAGTAAATTTGAGGGTTTACTTGCCTTGCAATGATATCCTCTAGAACCTTTCCAACAGCAGGGCTCTTAAGAGCGTCGCTGATGTAGCTACTGAGTAAATTCTTAAAATCCTCGCTGCTTAGTAATTCGTTTACAACTAACTTCGCCACCTGGATTGACTGACGCGTAGCCGCTGGTGTGTTGTCGGCTTCTTTCGACATTTCTGTAATAACGTGGACGAAAATAAAATAGGCTGATGATATTTCAGTTAATGTTGAACTCAACACAGTATTGCAGTTACTTCGATTGCTTCACTAGGATGTAAGTATTTAAGACAGGAATAACTCGGTGCGGTATAGTTACATCAGTCGAGAGATAGCATTCATACCGGAGCGATATCTACACGTCCATCGACGACGAGCGCTTACAATAATCGTGAAATTACCCCTTAATAACCTTTGATCCCTTATCCCTGAACACCCTATAGACTCTGCATTATGCCAATGTATATATGCATTTTTGGGTTTTTTTACCCTAATGCCCCTAATGTGACCACGTAAGGGGAATTAGAGTAAAAAAAAACAAAAATCGTATAAAAGACTACTTGTCTCACAAATAACGTAGCACAGTCTTGTCCTTTGCACATATACATTGGCATAAGGCAGAGTCTATAGGGTGTTCATGGATAAGGGGTCAAAGGTCATTAAGGGGTTATTTTTATCTTTTTTCTGGCAACATTTCAAAACGCTACTAGTGCCAAAAGGTTGTGCCGATTTCAACCAAACCTGGTCAGTATAATCGGTGACACCTTTCATACATGGGGTGTTCACTGCTTGGGGTCAAAGGTCACATAGGGGTCATTAAGGTAAAAACTTTCAAAAAAATGAATAAAAGACTTCTTCTGTCACAAATATCATAGCACAGTCTTGTCCTGGGCACATATGTATTGGCATAATATAGGGTCTTATGGTGTTCAGCGATTTACGGTCAAAGGTCATTAAAGGGTTATTCTTTTGTTCTCTCTAGTAACATTTCAAAATGCTATTAATGGCAAACCATTGGATCAAATTCAATCAAATTTCGTCATTAAGAACCGGCGACACCTCCTACACCCCAGTCTGGGATCAG
>NW_022701555.1:58815-62660 GCF_011630105.1 Anneissia japonica
TGATATCGTACCTTCACTGGGAGTGGGCTGTCTCTTATACACATCTAGATGTGTATAAGAGACAGCCCTATAACCTTGGTGGTTAATGGCGTAATGTACATATTTTGCAAATACTTCGACTACAAGTGATCTTCTGCACAGAAGCACAGGTTGTTTCTGATGGTCTGGAAGGTTCAGTTTGCGTAGTCTCCCTTCAACTCTTAATAGGCCTCTTCCATCAAGCTTAGGATTTAATTTTCTGATGGCCCAACTATTCAATTCTTCATCTGTCCACACCTTCTGGCTTACGATAAACAGAGATAATTCTGCTTCTTTTAATTCATTTACAGTAAATGAAAACAAACTTATTTTCTTTCTGTTTTGTGGAAGGGCATGGCGAATTCTTGCCACAAGGGATCTCAGCTGAAGCCAATCAGTGGTCTTTTCTAAAAGATGGGTTTCGAAAGAGTGTTGTTCTACTCGGTTGCAGACTTGATTAACTCTACGAAGGGCATCTTGAGTGTACTCCTTCTCTATTACACGGTTGTGAGTGGTATCATAGACAGGTTCCTGACTTGGCCACTGATCCTCTTCTTTAAGGAGAAACGCAGGTCCTTGATTCCATTTACAAAGCTCATCAGGATGGATGGGTTTTGTCAAGGCATCAGCTGGATTAAGATTTGAGGGTATATAGTGAAAATCCTCCCTGTACATAGGAATACTTTCCTGAATCTCCTGTATACGGGCTGACACAAATGGTTTAAAAGTTTTCGCAGGCGACTTTACCCATGAGAGCACAACTTCAGAATCTGTCCAGAATCGCATCGATTCTAAATCACCTATGGTGTCAGAAACAATCAGAGCCAGTCGGGAAAGGATAACAGCCGCCGTCAACTCTAGTCTCGGTATCGACCGTTTCTTTAATGGAGCAACTGTGCTTTGGCTATTATGAATGACAGATGTATGCCATCGGTTGTTTTCCATCTGAGCCATATTACTGCACCTACTGCCATTTCGCTGGCATCGCTGAATCCATGTAGTTGGGGTTTACCTATGGAATTGTGAGGCCTCAGCTTACGGGGAACTTCAAAGGCAATGAGTTGGTTCATTTCTTTGTCCTTCATCAAGAATGTCATCCCATCCAAGACCAGATGACCACATTTCTTGAAGCCCGATTCTATAGCGTATGCTAACAGGAGACAGTAACCCTAATGGATCCCACAGCTTGGCAACTAAACTTGCAGCCTTTCTCTTTGTGAGTGTACTGATATTTGTACATATTTGGTCCAGTTGGATTGTTATCGTATCTCTTGACTTATCCCACAGATGCCCTAATACTCTCGTCGTTTGTTCCTCTGGGCACTGGTCAACTCTACGGTGATTTGAGTGCCACTCTTTGATTGTAAATGATCCCTTTGTAAGAATCCGGTCTACCTGGTTGATTGCCCTAGATGCAGACATTGGATCTGTAAAAGAGTCAGTAATATCGTCCATGTACATCCTGTCAGTTACTCGAATGTATCCCTCGAGTTCAGACTGTTTTGATGCTTCAGTTAGCAATCTGACGGCCATCATAGAGATATCAGGTGCTGGTTTGTCACCAAAAGGCAGTCGTAACCATTGGAAGTGATTAATAGTACCAGAACCACCCAAACGCCAAACAAATCTATGAAACATCTGGTCACGGGGAACTAGGGCTATCTGATTAAACATCTTCTTCACATCTCCCACAACAGCTACATTTTCCTTTCTGAAATGCAAGAAGCATTTCACCAAAGAATTGAGTAAGTCTGGCCCTTTCAGAAATCCGTCATTTAGGCATAGACCTTTGTACCTGGCTGCAGAGTTCCAAACTATGCGCACCTTTGTTGATTTGTGCGCTTGGTACACTGCATGGTGTGGCATATACCATCCATCATCTTTATCTTCCTCTGGTGATAGCTTTCTCACAAATCCATTATCAAGGAGTTTCTGGATTTCATTATCATACTCTGCCAATTTTCCTTTTTTAGCTAATATAGCTTCTTGACGTATCATACAAGCCTCAGCCTGTGCTCGATTACAGGTTAGGAGTCCTGGGAATCCTTCCTTCCATGGCATCTCAATGACCATTCTACCGGCACTATTAAGCTGCAATTTCTTCCTACAATGTTTAATAAATTGAGCCTCTGCAACTTCTTTGTCGGTGCAGGTACACAGAGTAGTTGGTTTGACCCCAACAACATCAGAGGTAAACAGCAGTTGCATGTCATCCATATGTCGAAGGAAGGTAACCCTAGATGTCAAGTCTGATATTGGCTTGGGGAGTGATGTTCCAAACATAGTCCATCCCAAAAGGCTTCTAGCAGCTGCAGGATGATTCGTTGGATCAGTTGTTGAGTATATTATCTCCAGTGGCGTTGTCAACCAGTGGTAATCATATCCGATTAATAAATCTATCTCGGCCCCTTCATATGGTGTGAAGTGTTGTGCAACAGCCAAGTGAGGGTATTTTATGAAAACATCACTATCTATTCTTGGGCTATCATGCACTGGTTTCTGAACACTTGATGCAATTAGCTGATAAATCTGAGATCCTCCATGGGATCTAACATCAATGTTGTATCTCGAACTCTGTTCTTTGACTGTGCCTCCACCGGCAACTCCAAAAGTAAAGACAAATGGATCTCCTGACAGACCAAGTCGATCAGCGGTAGATGATCGTATTAGTGTAGTGTCCGCCCCACTATCGAAAAATGCGACCACGCGCTGCCAGTTCCCGTATTTGTCTTTGATCTCAACAAATGTAGTAGGAGAAAACCGATTCTTAGTTGTGGACATTGAGTTGAGTGTACCTGTTGAGCTTCTTGCTCCTGCCTGGTCTTTTTCCTCCTTGATACTAGGGGGTGTATTTTCCATGCCAACATCTGGGGGGCAGGCTATTAACCGATGATGGTATAATCTGCATGTTTGGCATCTTCTACGATCTGGTCTCCGACATCTACCTGCAACATGACCAGGCTTGAAACAAAGGAAGCATCTTCTAGATTCTTTAATCATCCTCCTCCTTTCCTCAGGAGAGTTGCTTGTAAATACTGGGCATCTTATAATAAGATGAGATTCTGTGTTAGAACACAATGGACAAGGGTCTTGGTTCAATTGTCTGTATGATGAACTTGGAGGATGTGAGAATGTTGTAGCTATCTGGAACGAGCTACCACTAGACTGTTCTAGTAAATGACAGGACTTGGTTTTCATGAGGGTGTGAGGGTGTTCACGTAATTCTCTGGCTTCGGTTTCCTGGCGAAGAAACTTTACTAGTGTTGGTACTGTCTTTTCTTCATCATCACACCGTTGACGCATGAACTCAAAGAAGAGGTTAGATTCGATTTTTGAACTTACAGTCTCAAACACCATAGAAGTATTTAAATCTTCTTCTTTCCCCAATTCTTTCATCCTTCTACAAAATTCTGTAACTCCGTCAAGCACAGTTCTCATTTCAACCGCAGTTGTGGATTTCATTGGTTGAATAGCTTGGAGTGCTAAAAGCACATCCCTTATGACAGCTGAGTCCGGTACTTTCTCTTTTAACCCTGTCTCTTATACACATCTTGACAGATGTATGCCATCGGTTGTTTTCCATCTGAGCCATATTACTGCACCTACTGCCATTTCGCTGGCATCGCTGAATCCATGTAGTTGGGGTTTACCTATGGAATTGTGAGGCCTCAGCTTACGGGGAACTTCAAAGGCAATGAGTTGGTTCATTTCTTGTATATATCCTTTCCATTTTTCAGTTTGTCCTTCATCAA
This sequence comes from Anneissia japonica, assembly GCF_011630105.1. NCBI lineage: Eukaryota > Metazoa > Echinodermata > Crinoidea > Comatulida > Comatulidae > Anneissia > Anneissia japonica. Next base: position 62,586 of record NW_022701555.1, read on the forward strand.
GAATGTCATCCCATCCAAGACCAGATGACCACATTTCTTGAAGCCCGATTCTATAGCGTATGCTAACGGGAGACA